>NW_020664562.1:38901064-38946976 GCF_002925995.2 Terrapene triunguis | reverse complement strand
CGCGCTGGGCCGCGGGCTGGGGCCGGGCCGGGGGCCGGCGGTGCTGGCCCGGGGGTGCTCGGCCAGGGGCCGGCACCCCAGGGCCTGAGCCGAGCCAGGCTGGAGACGCCGGGGCCGGCCGCCGGAGGGGGCCAGACTGGGCCGTGCCTCCTCCCCGCCCCCTTACCTGCTGCCTGCTTCCTGCTTCCCGCGAATCAAATGTTCGCGGGAAGCAGGGGAGGGGGCGGAGTTGGGGCGGGGACTTTGGGTTAGGGGGCGGAGTTGGGGCGGGGAGCGGGGCCGGGGCCCCGTGGAGTGTCCTCATTTGAGACACTCAAAATATGGTAACCCTAGCTAAACCCAGGGTTGTGAGTTCAATCCTTGAGGGGGCCATTTAGGGAACTGGGGTAAAAATCTGTCTGGGGATTGGTCCTGCTTTGAGCAGGGGTTTGGACTAGATGATCTCTTGAGGTCCCTTCTAACCCTAATATTCTATGATTCTTTGTAACAGCCCTTAACATAGTTGAAGACTGTTATCAGCTCCCACCTCAGTCTTCTTTTCTCAAGAATCTTGGGGAGAACTGTTAGGTCATCTAGTCCCTCTCCTTTTCTCTGATGCACAGTTGTTCCTTACTGAATATATATGTTAGTGCTTCATCATCTGTCCAGTTGAGATTTTAATGACCCAAGCCGTGAGCTTCCACCAGTTCCCTTGGAAAACTATTGCACACTAGACTTCAAATAACATTGGCAGCACCTTTGTGCTGCACAAATTGGCAGCACCACCTGCTGCACAAATAATAAATCGGTTGGTAATGAGTGGGCTGAGGGGCATAAACAACAGTTCATATTTTATAAAGCTAGTTACTGGAAAATTAACATTTATTCTCCTTTTCCTCCTTGACTTTAACCCACTTCCATTTTGTGAGTGTAACACTGGTGCTTAATTATAGTGACACCCGTTTGCAGTACCAGACTGCATCACTGTGTCCCTGTGGGGTCCTTCTAATGCCAGTATAATATGAAAGTGTCAGGCAGGCGGTCTGTGTATTATAAATAGGGTACTTCATCCATGATAAGCGATTATTATCTTTCTTTCCCAAGTGGAAAAGACCTATATAACTCAGGAAAGTGCGAGTGATTTAGCCCTCCTGAGTAAGAATCCAATGAGTCCTGAAGGGGACCCTACCTATGCCGTTATCTTGTTGTTCAACTTGAGATATTCAATTTATTATACGGGAATATATTTTCAGAAGTCAACGCTGGATAAAATAATGTTAGAGGCTGTTAGGCCAACAGTACAGCACAATTTAGTGTCCCTCTGTGATGGCCTTCTAAAAACCTTAATCACCTTTGGTAAAGAAGAAAACCACTGTTAAAGTTCACTGCCGTTTATGAGCAAAAGGTGTTATATTCTTGAATTATTTCAATTATTGAAAAAAAATCTGGATTTTTCCCCACTCTGTTTTGTGCAGTTTTGTGGTGGTATTGTTGTAGTTTAAGGTCCTAAATGCTGCAAACGCTTATACCATGCTTAATTTTAAGCATCCGAATAGTTCCATTGATTTGAATGGATATGCTTAACTTTACGTGTTTGAAGGATAGATGTGTAAAATTTTGACAGTGTTTCCACTGTTAGACATGCTTTTAAAGAAATTATAGCTAGGAAAAAAATTCTTCAGAATATGGGCTTTAAACCAGAGAAATCCCTAGAGGCTTAATTCTTATTTTGGCTAAGGATGCATCACCTCATATGGTATCTTGGAAAATTTGCTACTGTGTTTGCATTCGGTGTAGATAAATAAATAATAATGAATATTACTTAGCACTTACATAGTTTAAATTCATGAATATCAAAGCACTTTACAAAGGCAGTTAAGTAGCATTATCCCCATTTTACAACAGAGAAACAGATTCAAAGAGAGTTTAATTGAATCTGTGCGTGAGGGGACAGAACAGAGACATACTTACGCACTATGAAAGCAAAAGCAAAAGACTTTAAATATGTTTGTATTATTCACAGAATGGCCAGCAGTCCTGGAAGTAATGCATCCCTCTCCCGTGAGAAAACCATACTCTCAGAAAATTGTCAAGCAAAGAAATCGCAGTATTCTGAAGAGGAGACTTTTTATATGAACTGCAGAGCAGCCTACCTAGCTGTTTTTAAAAGCAGCTTAGAAAATATTAAATCAAAAGAACAACTCTGTTTAGGTAATGAGTAGGAGATAATTTTCTTTACTTGAATTTTGTGTGTGAAGATTACAGTAGTTGATTTTCAAACCAACAGCCAGCATTTCACTGGTGGAAATACCCCAGCGCGTAATGGAGCTTGGTCACAATAGCTTCTTTTAAGGATTCAGGCAGTTCTTGGTGGGGTTTGGGTTTTCAAGCATCAGTGGCTGTATCTATAAAGACACTTCCAAGGTTTATACCTATTATAAAATATATCATAGTTTTTCAAATAGTTTACAGAAAGTACTTTATCTCAATAGTTTTCATTTCCCTCAAATTCCTAATCTATATTACTAGGTATTGGATGGTTCATGGAAGTGGGAACGATATACAGAGCTTTTCACCTCTAAATCACCACTCTGAATGAGCAAAAGTCAATACCACCTATCAGCTACTGGGGGGCCTAAGTGAGTTATTTAACAGCAGCACATTTGATGGTGGCATCGTTGCCTACTTGAGGTGGGCCTGGATACTGCTCTGTGGTGGTGACATTTTGCAATAAAGTGTTTTCCTCTCTCTGACAAGTGATAAATTACAATGAGTTATTCTCAGTTCAGTTTCTCGTGGACAAGTGTCCCTAGCACAGAAAATCACCATGGCAACTGGCATTAATTGGCACAGTGGTTTGCAGTCTCATCAGAAAAGTTGTTAAATGAGAAATGGAGATTGACCTACCCTTTCACCCCGAGTCATGGTCCCCCAGATCAGGGTTGAGAAACACTGACTATGTGGTATGTGAAAATCTTTCCCTGCCTATGCTGAATGTGTTTTGTGCATAAATGGATGACTTCAGAGTTTCATAAGAACTACGTACATTATTTTTTTTAAAATATAAATGTACCTTAAGTTAAAGCACTTCTCAATTTCCTAAATTTCAAGCCAGATGTTTTATTCTTTTATCAATATTATTTTGGGCTGTCGATTAATCGCAGTTAACTCACGCGATTAAGTCAAAAAAATTAAATGCAATTAAAAAAATTAATCGCGATTAATCGCATCTTTAATCGCACTGTTAAACAATAGAATACCAATTGAAATTTATTAAATATTTTGGATGTTTTTCTACATTTTCATATGTATTGTATTCTGTGTTGTAATTGAAATCAAAGTGTATACTATTTTTTATTACAAATATTTGCACTGTAAAAATAACAAACAAAAGAAATAGTATTTTTCAATTAACCTCATACAAGTACTCTAGTGTAATCTTTGTCTTGAAAGTGCAACTTACAAGTATAGATTTTTTTTGTTATATAACTGCACTCAAAAACAAAACAATGTAAAACTTCAGAGCCTACAAGTCCACTCAGTCCTATTTCTTGTTCAGACAGTCACTAAGACAAAGAAGTTTGTTTACATTTACAGGAGATAATGCTGCCATCTTCTTATTTACAGTGTCACCAGAAAGTGAGAACAGGCATTTGTAGCTGACCTTTGTAGCCAACCTCGCAAGATATTTACGTGCCAGATGTGCTAAAGATTCATATGTCCTTTCCTGTTTCAACCACCATTCCAGGGGACATATACTGTTTCTTTTATTTATCATTTTTACAGGTCTCACTTTCAGGTGACATTGTAAACAAGAAGCAGGCAGCATTATCTCCTGCAAATGTAAACAAACTTGTTTGTCTGAGTGATTGGCTGAACAAGAAGTAGGATTGAGTGGACTTGCAGGCTCTAAAATTTTACATTGTTTTATTTTTGAATGCAGGGTTTTTTATATAATTCTACATTTGTAAGTTCAACTTTCACGATAAAGAGATTGCACTACAGTACTTTTATTAGGTGAATTGAAAAATACTATTTCTTTTGGTTTTTGACAGTGCAAATACTTGTAATCAAAAATTAAATATAAAGTGAGCACTGTACACTTTGTATTCTGTGTTGTAATTTAAATCAATATATTTGAAAATGTAGAAAGCATCCAAAAATATTTAAATAAATAGTATTCTATTATTGTTTAACAGTGCGATTAATCATGATTAATTTTTTTAATCGCTTAACAGCCCTAGTATTATTCTACTTCATTGTGTGATTAGGTGACATCCGCAACAGTCCAACAATGTATCTTTTTGGTTTGGTAAATGCAGTTAGTAGTTGTAAGTATAAATACTTGATTGAAAATTATGATGCTTAGAAAAAGTCTACAAAAATAACTCAAAGTTCCACATCTAATTGGGTGGAACTATGAAAACAACCAATTTACACAGTAAGTGGGGGGAGGGGTAGCTCAGTGGTTTGCGCATTGGCCTGCTAAACCCAGGGTTGTGAGTTCAATCCTTGAGAGGGCCACTTACGGACTTGGGGCAAAATCAGTACTTGGTCCTGCTAGTGAAGGCCGGGGGCTGGACTCAATGACCTTTCAAGGTCCCTTCCAGTTCTAGGAGATAGGATATCTCCATTAATTATTATTTATTAAGTTAGTGAAAAAATGGTTTCTAAGTTGGGCTAGGGGCTGGGAATTGGTTTACTTAAAATGTTTTAATTAGTTATTCTGTTAAATGAATATTTGGAATAGCTTTCACAGTTCCATCTAGAAATCTGTTAAGCTTCAGTGTTGCCAACTTTTATCATGTATCACAGTATTTGGTGTTTTTCTTAAAGCCCCAGCACCTGGAGTCCTATGATTAAGAGAAAAACTTAGCTTACTTTTTTTTTTTAAATAAAAGTTTCTAGGCCTCATGGTTGCAGAGAAAAGCTTGAAAACATGAACCGTAAAAAGGCTAAAAACCAGGAGGCATATAAAAAGAACCCAAATCTGTATTTTTTTTAAAACCCTCATGATTTTGAAACTAATATGATTTTTGAACACTTGGAATTGGCAATGCTGCTGTGTTGCTTGCTAAGGGTTTATCAATAGTAGATTATGGTGCCAGGAAATGGCATCTTTGTAGAAAACCACAGAGGTTATGTAATCACAGAACAAACAAAAAGTAAATAGAAAAGCATTCTGACACACTATGGTCAGTCATAATATTTAGGGGCACTGTACTCCTCTTTTCCTTAGCATAAAATTCATTATCTCCAGACTTTCATTCTCTTTAATCTTTGTCCATACCTACATCATGTGAGCTTTTTACCAGGAAGCCAGTTAGCATGTAAATCTGATGGTTTCATACTGAAAGCTTCTCTCCAAATACCAATACTTGAAATACCATTCTCTAACAAGCATACTCTTTCAGCATATGACTCAGTCTTCTGCAGACTGTCAGGGTTAAGATAGAAGCCCCTGTATAACATCCTAATGATGGTTTTAAAATAAGAGTGGTGTGAACAAATGTCATCTCTTTTATATATGTGCTGTGCCTTTCATCTCTATCCATATGCTACTTGGGCACATAGCAAGTGTTTAGGCATTTTGGTTTCAAGGTCAGCTAAGAAAGGGCAATTACTAGTGCAGGCTCCCAGTCTTCTCAGAGCTGTGTGTGAACTTTTTTTCCCTTTTAAACTTGTAATGTAAGAGTCATTATAGGCTTATGTAAAAGCTTAGCGTAAATCCTGGCAAAGAATCAAATCAGTGGTGTCAATATTGAAGCATCTGTGGTTACATGATGTTTGGTTAATAACACAAACTGTGCTATTAATTTAGAGCCTGCTTCGACAAAACCTTAGAGGAGTCGTAGTTGCTCACTGAATGTACTATAATGTAATGTCCTATCTTGTTACTCAGGTATGTAGCAGAATCCAGTTAAAGAAACATAAATAAAAGATGCAGTCTAAACAATCTTTCAAAAATATGGTCTTGGGAGATATGTTTGTAGCAATCACTGATCTCCCTTGAATGATAAATGATACAGGTAGCAGCATCTTGCCGTATATTTATCAAAACACATTTATTTAAATACAAGTGAATAATCAGTTCATGAAGGGTGCTAGATTGACAGTCCACGAGACTGGGTTATCCACATAACAACACACATTGAGAATGATTGCCCTTCCTTAGCTGACCTTGAAACAGAAATGCCAAAACAGTTGCTATGTACATGAATGTACAAGAGGAACATGAATAAGGACACGAGCTATCCCATATTCACCAGCCTCCACTCTGTGCCCATTTGATTCTTGGGGGTCACACCTTAGATTAGCAATAAAGGTGCCAATTATGAAAAGGGGTTCTTTGGAGATTCTTTCTTTATACGGCCCACCTACTAAGAAGTGTGATGATACCACCAACTCATTTCAGATAGGCTACTGAACAGCACTGAGCTGGTAAAGGCTTAGTCATTACAGATCTGGATAAAAAGCAAACTACTGACCTACCTAGAGAGTTCTCCTAAACCATCTAATTCTCTGAAGTGGGTGGCGGGTTATGACATCTTATTAACTAGACAGCATATTTGAGTTTAGCTTGAATTTAAGATAATACCTTCTTCACATTATAAACTGATGAAAGCCAAATGTAAGTGAAGGTTTTTCAGAAGCTAGCTAGAACTAGCAAATCCAACTTCTGTAACTGCCATATACAGGAGCAGTGGGACTTGTTGCAGACATTTTATCAGCTTTATTATTATTATTTTATTTTTTATGATTGATTTTATTATTAATTTTATTGTTTATTTATTATTTTACTATCTAACAGTTTACTGGGAATTATTTTTCTTTATACATTTGAAATTCATGTTTTATAATATGAACTATTTGGTTGATGGAGAAACAATTCTACAGCTCATTTATGGTAGGCTGTGCACTGGGAGCCTGACCCAATTCCTATTAAAGTAAACGGAAAGACTCTCATTGATCTCGGTAGGTGGATCTGGCCCAGAATATGTGGCTTTACAAATAACAGGTTGTTATATTAAAGCCTGCGGATTACACACAGTGGGCCAAATCCCACATTTACTACTTGTGGGGGGAGTAGGGAGGAATTTCCCTTTCAAGTGAGTGGGTATTTTGCCTGATTGAGGGTCTGATCTTGCAGGTCTTACTTTTGTGAGTAGTCCCGTCGAGTTCAGTGGTTCTGTGTACACAAGTAAGAGATAGCTGCTGACCGGATCCTAAGGGCTAAATTGTGGCTTTGCCACAGCCCTGTGTATGAGGTGGCACATAGTTCTAGTAGCACTTAGACCCAGCCTGTATCTGGCATAGTGCACTTCCCCAGTATGCCATTGAGTGCATTGGGAGGGAAAGAAACGTACAGTGGGAATGTAGTACCCCATCAGAGGCTTAGGCTTCTCTGACCTTCATGCTGCTACCCCTGGTATGGGTAGCCTTGCACCCTCTTCCTTCCCAGTGCGGGTGCACAGGATGGTCCCCCGTGTAGCATTAAATCAGGAACACAAGATGGAGTCTACACCCATGTCACAGCTACTGCAGTTAAGCAAAGGTTTATCATTCATGCCTACTTTTGCCTTTGATTGATTGGATTAAAAAAAACCTGCCGTAACCTATGAACTGATTACAGGATAGTTTGAAAAAATCATATCTATTTTGTCTGTCAATGTCAATGAAGAGTTGATATTATATATTATTGTGCAGTGCTTCAACAGGCTGGAAGAAATCCATCTCAGAAGACGGTTAATCAGTACTGGACTCCCCAGACCACCACACTGAATTTTGATGATTTTTGTAATATCTTAAAAAAAGAAAAACCAGCTACAAAAACAGAACTGCTCAAAGCATTTTTAAAAGTAGATACAAATAATGATGGATATATTTTGCACACTGAACTTTATAAAATTCTTACAGTGGTAAGTATCGTGGAAGGTAAATTACAAATTTTGATATAGAGCTATAATTTTCATAAAATTGGTATAGCAGAAGAACCAATCTTTTAAAATTTTAAAAATCACAGAAACAATCCTGAATATTCAAAAATTGATTTTGTTAGGGGGAAACAATCTATATCTGAATTATTTTAATGATTTCTTTTTAAGTGTCATACTCCCTTGGCTATCTTTCTCTCCCTCTTTCTTATTTCTTTCCCCTTACAGTCCTGAAGTTGGGTGGTCACCCAACTGCTCCTCTCAATTCCAGCCCATAATGTATGAAGATCAACAGAAAAATAATTAAATTACTTTTTTTTAAGGAAACACTACCTATCTGTCCCGCACTGGTGCAGCTGAATTGGAAGCACATAGCCCTTGCTAAGTTCAGTGCCTAGTACTGTTTTGTTCCAGCAACTTCTGTGCAAATCCCCTGCTCTTGAAAGGGCCTTTTGCAGCCCTATGGGACAGTTTCATTAACTTAGTAAAGTTTGTTCAGTTATTATCCTCCCTTCACACATTTTGTCTCATTCATGCATGCTCAGAAATAACTTTCCCACCTCTCCTAAACATGATAATTATGGGGTCCATGATCCCATTACAGCCATGACAAAAATACCACATCACTGCAGCCATACCCCTGAGCTCAGCCTCTTACCTCATCAAGTTGCACAATGTAAGCTGTGATAGAGCTAGAAGCATAGTGCATAGCAAGTTGGTGTATGAATTTACAGTGCAATAGCTTGTTGCACACTAAGTGGCCAGGCCATGTGAACTGTGCTGCTGCTCACTAAAAGTTCCATAGTATACTTTGATGTGTGCAATATGAAGCATTTAATGCGCAGCAGCAGGGTCCACATAGACCAGGGGTAGGCAGCCTATGGCCATGCGTGCCAAAGGCGGCACGCGAGCTGATATTCAGTGGCACTCACACTGCCTGGGTCCTGGCCACCAGTCCAGGGGGCTCTGCATTTTAATTTAATTTTAAATGAAGCTTCTTAAACATTTTAAAAACCTTATTTACTTTACATATAACAATAGTTTAGTTATATATTATAGACTTATACAAAGAGACCTTCTAAAAACGTTAAAATGTATTACTGGCACGCGAAACCTTAAATTAGAGTGAATAAATGAAGACTCGGCACACCACTTCTGAAAGGTTGCCGACCCCTGACATAGACAGATGGCAGGACCCTTAACAATCAGGTGCTGTATGATAGTATAGATAGTAGCAACAACAGGGAAATGATCTTTGTGTAGTACAAGGTGAAAGAAGCAGGTCTTGAATATAGCTATAGCCAACACCATGAAGGGCTATAAAATCAGTAGGTCTAATTTAAAGTAAATCCACCATTTTATAAGGAACCAGTGTAAAAGAACTCAGCATGGGCTTAATATAACAGCCTAAATAAGTGACTAAAATGTAAAATATTATTAAATTAGCTCTTGGTTGTAATATGTTAATTAGATTATATGTAACACTAGGATTGAACCTAGGACCTCCGGAACTAAATGCATGAGCATCTACTGCATGAGCTAAAAGCCACCTCTCTGTTAGCAGACTCATTAATCTCTAAGTGGTCTAGTTGCCACTAGAGGGGGACAGAGCACCACACCCAGCAGGCATGGGTTACATATAAATATTAATTTAATTGACTGGGAGTTGCTACGCTACAAACCCTCAGTGCCTGGACGCCTACTAAAGTCAACATTAGTTCCACACATGGAGGGCTTGTAGAATGGGACCTTGAAATTGCATGAGCTTAGTTATTCATCTTCCAAGTATTTAGTAGTGTTTCAAATACATTCAAATATCATTTACAATGCTGATCACTATTTTGGGGATTCAAACTCAGACCAATGTAAATGTGCTGCAGATAAGATTTCTGGAACGAATGTTAAAGTATACCTATTTCCTTTGTGTAATCTTCAAACCAGTGATGTCGGTGAACAATGTTCTTTAGTAGGAACTGACGTTTAAACTGTTTATCACAGAGAGGTGAGAAGATGACTGTAGAGGAAGTGAATGCCATCACTAAACTGGCTGATGTAAACAGCAATGGCAAGCTTGATTACAACAAGGTATGGTAAACAAGGTGACAATACTTTTGTATATGATGTTGGATTAATCAAATTCTATAGCTACTTCCTAAGCCACACTCATAGGTTTTAGTGCTGATATTTTGAAGTTTGCCGATGACCAAGTGCTGGAGGCAGGGCTGGTGCAGGTGATATGGTTCCCAAAGGGCTTCATATTGTTATTTATTTTATTTATTTATTATTAGTATTGCCATAGTGCCTAGGAACCCTGGTCATAGACCAGGACACCATTGTGCTAGGAGCTGTACAGATAATATGGGAGCACCATTTCCCTGGCGCACAATGCACTTCCTTTGGTAATAGCCTCAAACAAAGGTCACTTTGTACTGGTGAATCTAGCTATGTTCAAGGATACAACCTGGTTCCAGGGGTGGGACTGGCAGCAGTAGCAGGTCAAGGGTGGCAAATGAGAGCAAACCTGGATATTCAGCATGCATTAGCACTGTAATGACTTTTTAATCTATATTATAAGTACTTTCTTGGATAATATGCAATTTCTTTTGTGGGGGAGGTTATTGCTTGTACTCGGCATCTATTTTTCAAAGTAGAATATCTCTTCAGTTTTATGTTATTTCAAACTGTACCTCTAAGCAATGACTAAATTTTAAACAGTCAACAGTCCACAAAAGACTTGCACCATAAACACAGTTTCACAGAAAAACAACAACCCTCCATTAAAAATTAGACATAAAAACAAGTCCACAAATGTCTAGCAGATAATATAAATTATCTGTTGGGGTGAAATTCATATTTCATTTTCATTTTATAGTGCGACCTCTCTACTGAATCATGGCTCCATTTTTACTATGTCACTTGAGAGTGGTCATTCTGATTCATGAAAATAAAATGAGCATTGTGCTTCAAGAGAAACTAGATTCCGTCTATTGATTTATCCTGTGCTTACTAATGTGTGTGTTTTCCCCTAAAACTGTATTAAATAATGTTTCACTTTTCATTGTGCAAAGTTTTGTAAATTATATATGACAACCAATGAGCAATGTCGTAAGACTGCACTAGAGAAACTAGAAGTTGACAGTAGACTGAGGCGTCAGCAGTTTGGAAGTCAAGTTGAAACCTCCTCTGAAAGGGCAACAACACCAATATCAAAACCATCATCAAGGACCACAAGGAAAACTGATCACAAGCCAGCACCAAAGAGAGGTATTTACTTTTCATGCAGGGAGGCTCCATTCCAGGAGACAGGGCCCATTCTCCCAAGTGAATCAGCAGATTGAGTAACTTTTTTTTTTTAACTTTTCTCATACTAGCACAGACTAGACTAATAATCATTTTGACTTTGGCAACCACAGAAAAGCGCCACTCAGATTTCTGAGCCCCTTGCTCAACCGGACTTTGGCTGCATCTCTTATCTAAGACCATCACATTTTTCTTAGGACTAAAATCAGTTGATTCTTGTGTGACACAGTCCAGAGGGAAGAGAGAAAATGAGTGTACAGATGTTGCAGTATGTCAGGCTATTTATCTCATATCCTGATAAGAAGTGAAGCCTAAAACATTTATCAACAGGAAAGATATTAGCATGAATTTTTAAAGCAAGGTATTTAAACATGTGAGTAGTCTTATTGACTTCAATATATCTACTCATGTGCTTAAAATTACACAAAGGCTTAAGTACCTTACTGAAGAAAGGCCAAGATTACAGGAATATAATGACAGTATATGAAATATCTGCATTTGTACATAGAACATATCGGTCACTTTTGGTTTCAATTCAAGGAAAAATCATGCTGAAATTGAAAAAATGCAAAGAAATATGTCAAGAGGAAATGAAAAGACTGGGATTGTGTGGTCTAGAAAGAATGTAAGGAATACTTGCTTGACGTGTACAAGGAGGGAGATGGTGGTAGTGGTACTAGCCCATGGTCAGGCGATTAAATAATCATAAGAGAATTCAGTTTATTTTAATGAAGTTTTAGTTTTTTTGTGTGTGACTTTGAATGCAAAGATATACGAATAAATACCATTTGTAACATTCTGAAACAATGGAAAACAGACAGTGTAAATAAATAAATATCTATGTTATAGGTGACAACAGAACTTCTTCAAGGCCTTCATCCGCCCAAAGTTGCAAAGAATCCATTTCTTCCACTATCAGCATGGGCACCAGCAGTAACACAAATTCAGAGCTAATTGAGCCAAACACAGTAAAGGTACTGTGTATGTTCTGTTTAAATTATGCTGTTTTCGTTTAAGCACACACATTGTTGCATGTTAAATAGAAGCAGTTTTCCTCTGATTTTTTTCTCTTATGTTAGTAGTTTGTCAAGGACAGCTGTACACTACAGAGAGATTTCATGATGCAAAATATTATTAATATTTTTATATATTGTTGGTTTTGTTGACATTCAGTTACTGAAAATAATTTTTCAGGTGTGAAGGTTTAATAAAACAAAGTATATTTTTATAAATGAAACCACTGTTGGATAAAACATATAATGACTTTTTGAGAAATTTAAAATTGAATAATTTATTAGATTGGTGAGAACTTTAAATGCTTAAGTAGTCTGAAAGATTTGTATCATAAACCTTTCTAAGAATGGTAATTGGAAATAAATAACAGATCTCCAAACATATTCAGTTCAATGAACATTAATTTGTAAATATATCCTGTAGCCTGCAAATATTGATTTTATATTTAGACTAATATGTTCTATAAGTATTTTTGTTTAAATAAATCACTCATTCAATATAAATTCCTGTGGGAGAAAGACAACAAAGTCACTTTGTTAAGTCAATATTTGTAGAGTGTTAATATTGATCTTTTTCCTTTGTTTTCCCTTTCTTGACTCAACCTTTACTAGTTTTCTTTCAACAGAAAATAATAGCTACAGAAATATAAAACATTAACTGGAAACTGCTAGGATACATTAAAAATGTGCACCTTGAGACCTCTGTGTAAAAGGGAAAAAATGGTTATGACCACATAGTATAACTACTGCTAGAAAACTGAACTGATTGTTCTCATGAGATACATTTTGTTTCAAATAACAACTCTGTATTTGTTATTGAACTCTGAAGTCCTTTATATCTTTAACATTGCTGGATAGTGACATTTGTTCTATATTAAAATTTAAAAACATGATCTCAGAGGAATTTTTTTTCAATCTGTTTAGGTACCTGCACCCCCATGCAATTTAACCTCAGTTCCAGCATGTTCAAACATGATCTGTAGTGTGCAAAATCATATAGTTTCCCAATATTGGACCCCTCTTTATTTTCACAAGCAAATAAAGTTTTAATGAAAAGCAGTTTTAGAAAGTGACCATTAGTGATTACCAGCATATCTTTCCTCAGAAATTAAACCAAATATTGGTCAATAAAAATAAACAGATGTAACTGGTACTGCTAATTTGTTGCATCCATACTACCTAAGGGCCCTAGCCAAAGCCCACTGAAATGAATGGACAGACACCCAATGATTTCTTGGGCCTTGGATCAGGACCTAAGAGCATACATTGTTCTCATTCATTTTGTATTCACATTTATTTTTCTCCACAGTTCATCTGTTTTCTGGGACAATTAGAAAGTGTTGTTTTGGTGGACTTGGACCAACCCTGGTGTTACTGGTCTGATAGCTGAACATAGTGTAATTCAGAACACTTTGAACCTTTATACATTAAAATTGCCATGGACAAATGTAGCTTATTGTACCCTATGCACAATATAACCCTTCCAATTCCAAAATATTCTTTATTCAGTGGAGCTGTGTGACAAATTCAAAGAAAGGCATGTCCAATATTTTAAGGATCTAACTTATTATTTTAAAGAACACCACAGACTCCCAGCCATTTATCATCTGTGTCCACAGAAAACTTAAAAAGGGGCCTCTTTTTTCAAAAGCAAACTGTAGTCTGCACAGATCATATTCTGTTTGGCTCCCACTCAGGAAAGAATAACAAGAATCAGGCATCAAGTATATCCAGGTCAAAACAATTTGCAAAAAATTAAATATTGTTAAATCTTATGAGGGCGGAAAATGGTCACTTGGGTCAATTCAGGCACAAGTTTGGAGTCAGGAGATCTGTATTCTGTTCCCAGCTGTTCCAAAGACTACCTGTGTGACCTTGGGCAACTCACTTCAGCTCTCTATGCCTTAGCTTCTCATCTGTAAAACAAGGATAAAAATGCTTCCCTAATTCACAGGGGTGTTGTGAAACTGGTCACATTAAGGTTCCATTTCTAAATAGTTTGTAAAGGGTAAATTAATAATCTGTCATGAGCATGTTCCAGACATGAATAGTATTATAGATAGTTATGAGCATATTAGTGGAAGGTGTATAGATGGTGATAAGCAACCTGTTGGACTCTATCTATATGTGTACACTGCCACCGGGAGGTGTGATTCCTAGTGCGGGAGACAGACTTGAGCTAGTGCACTATAAATAGCAGTGTGGACTTTGCGGCACTGACGGTGGTTCAGGCTAGCCACCCGAGCTCAAACCGCAGGGGGCTGGGCAGGCTTGTATTTAGGTGACTAGCCCAAGCCACAAGTAATGCCACAACGTCTGCACTGCTATTTTTAGTGCGCTAGCTCCAGCTGAGCTAGCACAAGTCTGTCTACCTGCGGTGGGAATCACACCTCCCTATGCAGTGTAGACACACCCTATAACAAACTGTAACAACAACAATGTAAAACATTTCTTTATTTCTACGAACCATTATTATTTAGTTAGTTCTCCATGCAGATTTAAAGCAAGATTAAATCAAAAGCCTTTTTTTAAAAAAACGAAAGCATCGTATCCTGTTTTCATATTGTACTGGTGCATCTGGCAAGTGTATCACTGAGAATAAGCTTCTCCTGCCAAGAACACTCACCTTCAACATTCTGCTCTCTGTGTACGTGAGAAGCTCTCCACTGACATCAATGGGAGATCTGGACACATAGCAGAATACTGAAAAAGAGATCTGAGAGGAGCCTTCTGCCCCAAAGCAACATAGTTATATACTTTTTTTATGCAGTTCATGTCCTGCATTGAAATGTAATGGAGAAAAACAAAAAATAAGCACAACCAACTCAATTCTTAGTGAAGCGTGTGCCAAGATACTGCTGTGACCTATTCCTGAAGGGATGAATCCTGCTCCCTCCGTGTGGAGGGGCCCCTTGCAGTGGAACTAGTGAGATTCTGTTTTGCAGGGAGGACAGTAGGGATAGGATAGGTATTGGCAGATCAGGGCCAGGCACTGATCTAAAGATTTGGCTTGAAGTATATGAATAGTCTCTTGCACTAAAGATGCCTTTTATTTGCATTTTTGTGTAGGTAACTAGACATTTCCTATAATCCCCATAATGCTTTAGAATTGGAATGCCAATATATAAGACTTACATAAAATAAAGTATTCTCCCGTGATGGGTATTGAAAGCAATAAACACTTTTCTGATGTTTTCTCACTGATTAAAGTAAACGTAAGTGTTTGTTTTCCAGTTTACCTTATATTTTGTGCTTTTCCATTTCACATTCTCCATTATGAATTGGAATAAAATACACTATATGTAGGCTGAAAATCAAACCAGGAAGGTATTCTTTAAGCGTTTATAATGCACGTTTTTGCAATGTGATATTGTTGATAAATTAAAGAGAGTATAGCACCACCTCATGCTCTGTTTAAGCATAACAAGCCAGTATTTGAATTCTCAAGGGCTCTCAAACTGTTTCATAGTGCTGACTGCATCTGAATGGAGAAAAATTTTTCTCAAGACCCAATTAATCCCTGCATTTTGGGATTATAGCTCATCCTTGTGATAACTACCTAAATTACTTAACATGAAAAAGTAATGGTAGGAAAGTAGTAGCTGTCTTTAATGTGATGTTACAGTTGGAAACAAGGAGAACCATCAGATATGTGGTGAGGTGACTCCCCACAGGCCAGCAATGGTCTACGGATCAGTTTGGGAACCTCTGCCCTAGTAAGAAATGGAAGGTAGGAAATTATTTTTTAAGAGGCATTTTTGTACGTGATAATTTACTGTATCTTTTTTAAAAGATACAACACATTTGGCTGCTCTTTAAACAATTTACTGTGTACCTTTAAATCTCTTAAAACCCAGTCCTACTATTTCATTAGTTTAACCCTTGAATTTCATCTCACCTGAAATGTTGATGGTTTGTTTTTCAAACATTTGTGTAAGCTATTAAGTTTAGAGACTAAAGTGAGTTAACCAAAGGCTTTTGTTTAATTTCCTCAGCTCTGTCAAATTTCAAGGACAAATCTCATTTTGCGGCATAAGGATTTTAGGGTAAATAGAAGTTATGTGCATACTGTAACAGCAGTTCACCTGGGGAGGAATATTCTCCTCAGTAATGATATAAGGGGCTATCTTGCACATTCTTCCTTTAGCACTGATTTATGTTAACACTAAACTTAGTATAATTTTAAAATGTTGACCCTAACTTCTTTTATAGGTTTATGGAACTCCACCTTTCACTCAATCTCAACCCCTTCACCATTGATCTCCAGTTGTTTTTCACCTCTCTCTCTTTCTCTCTCTGCCATTTGTTCTTTGCAGGTTAGGTAACTCTTCCCCTATCACATTTCTAGGGGGCAGGGTTTGTTTGGTAAAGGTCAGTGTAAAACTTTGAACAGACTCTATTCAGGGGTCTCATTGAGATCAGGTCTATTTCTAACCAAATAACTAACTATCTCTCCTAGTTCCTGTTGAAATGATTTTAAAAATATGAAGAACTCTAGCATGTTAGTCTTTTATATGGGTAGAACTTTGCAGTAAAGATGGTAGGTGAGAGGAAGGGACTTGGATACCTAGTTCCCCTTAGGGATTGCATGTCCAGATACCTATGGAGCTTTGCATATCTGAGCTTAGAGTTTTTGGTACAGTGTAGGTTGAGGAATTCTGTTTAAATGGAAAAAAGGCTCTATAAGAATTCTAAAACATACAGTTTATCATCAGCTTCTTTTCAAGGGCTAAGAAAAAAAGTGAATTGCGCATAGTCTCAGTTACCACTAAAAAGTGATCTACAGTACAAACTATACGTTAGCAGAATTTGGCATGATTGGCAGGATGAAATGAAGATAATGTATATGCTACCAAAGACTCTGGATGCTGAGGCTGAAATAATTGTCACTTGGGGTCAAGTTTGAGGTAATTGACATGGCAGTGTCAACATGCTTGCATTACAGATGTACAATAATAAAGTACTTTGAGTTTACAATAGTTTCCAGATGTTACCAGTATGATAAGATTCAGAATTATCAGTATTCACCCATATTAGCTTATAAAAATAAAGCTGAATTTCCAAAATTTTGTTAAGAATATTTTTCTTCCTATAGTTTGAAGTTATTGTTTCAGCTGGATTTGTTTCTCTGGTTTCTTTTTGGGGTTGTTCTATTATTTTGTATAATTGTTTCTTAATAAATGAATGATTCAGAGGCTGTATGTGGAAGTAGAGAAAGTATTTTTGATAGGATCTGCAGAACTTTTTTTCTCCCAATAGCTGTGATGACTTTGCTCAAGGAAATTTTACTTCTCTGTACTTTTATACTTTTTTTACAGATAATTAAAGCAAATTTACTTATCTCAAATTGATATTGTGAGTCTTAATTTGTTTGTAACATACCATTAGATCCTCAAACGAAAGATGCTAGCTATAAAAGGGCTTGATCCTGCTTCCGTTGTCTTTGCGGTGCAGTAATGGGACCCAAAGGAAGACTTATGTTACTCAGTGACTGATTAGAGATATGCACTTATGAATGGGCAGATCTACATATAGGGCCCAATCCTGCAAACACTACCAAGTGTTGTACTTGGTGCCATTAGTCTATTTAGTGTAGCAAATGCTATGGGCCCAATTCTGTGTTGCCCCTCACTCCGTGTAGTCATTACACCAGTGCAAAATGCTGTCTAGTCAGAATGGCTATAAATGGGTATAAAACACTATCTAGTCAGAATGGCTGCATTTTACACTCACTTTTCACTGGTGTAAAAAGTTACATAAGGTGAAGTGCAATGGAGAATCTGTCTCTAAGTCCAGTAGTGATTACAGAATAAGGGCCATAGAAAATTACCAATTTCTTAGAACAAAACTAAATAAGCAGTTTACCAAGGGAGACAGATCTATCATAAAATGTTGTTATGGGGCATTATCCTTACAAGAAACATTGTATTTTATTATGCTCTGTTTTATTGTTGTTTAAAACAGATGAGAGGCAAAAACTACAATGGAAAGGTTCCAGAAGCTAAGCTGTGCTCAAAAACAATGTCAATAGACTAAAATGTCAGAGGATAGTGGTCTTCCGTTGCTAGGAAAATATCCACAAAAAGCTTGAGGGATTTTCAAAAATAGGCAAAATCAGTTATTCCTTTCTTCCCTCAAGGTTGGAAACATCCAGTGACAACACTCCTATAATGACTTTGTTTCTGTTTTCCAAGTGATAGCTTGAGGGAAATTTTGGAACATGCCATTTTTAAAATACCTAGTCTATAATTGTTGTTGTATCTTGGCAGTAGCAACATAACTTCCCTAGAAACCTTGTATGCAAATAGTGCAATCTTCCTTTTTTATCTTTCCACTGGCTTCAGCAATAGCCAAAAATAATTGCTTTCTTTAGAAAGAGGGAGAAGAATTCATACCCACTTTAGCCAAATTCTGGCAAGCTTGTGTCAGAGTTCATGGCAACTGCACGGTGCACCTGGGTTTCCCCTTACTGACCCAGCAAGTGTACCCATTTTCAGGCTTCCAGCTCCCCAGCTATTGTTGGGTAGAGACACGTCTCACTCCCTTCTGACTGGGGTATTTCCAGACTGCACAGTTTCCTGCCCAGCCCAGACAGGTTGCCCAAGTGTCCCTGCTTGCTTCTCTTTCAAGACAGATAACAAGTGTAATTGCTACAGATATAAGTTGCCACAAAGACTTCCTGTGCAAGCCTGCTTTATTCGTAAGGTAAAAAACACTACAGAGAAAACATATTTCAAAACAATAAAAGAACATACACACATGCTAATAAGCTTACCAGAATGAACCCCAACCTTAACATGGACTCTAGCAGGATCAGTTCTTAACCCTCCTTCTCTTCCCCCACTGAAGGGGATCCTTGTGGTTACCAGTTCAGCTTCAGAGCAAGCACACAGTCTTGTGAGGCTTCAGTAGGCCCAGTCCTTTTAACCCTATCCTAAGGATTGGGGCCTTCCACGGACCAGGGGACCTGTCCCTTTGCTGGATCTGGAAAAAGGCCATGAACCAGTTTAAAACCAGACTATTTATCCAAACCCCCTTCTTTTGTCTGTTGGTCTCTGAAGAATCTAGTTTGATCTAGTATATGCATCTTTCTCCAGCGGGATGGTTTCTCTGGAGATGTCATAACCTGAGTGAATTTGCCTAATCACCCCCTGTTCTCCTATTTACCCTTCCCATGGACGTACATATAGTTCCACAATAGCACATACACAGTTGCATTTTTAATACAATGGACTCCAAAAGTTTAATACAGTTTAATTTAATTCAGTAAAGTTCATTCAGGATATTGCAGAAAATTGTCAGTTTGTTGCATCCTGAATGAAGTGTGTGTATCAGGCCAACTTGTGTTAGATTTTTGAGGGTGATGCAGCTACATGTTCGCAGGTCCAGATACCCCAAAGTTATTTAGGTGCCTAACAACCCTTGAAATGAATAGGACTTAGGTGCATAAATATCTTTTGAGGATCTGTGCCTCAGGACCCAATTCAGCAAAGCACTTAAGCACATGCGTTAATCCCAGTGACTTCAAAGGGACTTTTGCATGTGCTTAAATGATTTTCTGAATTGAGGTGGATTTAAGTTCATGCGTAGCTGAACTGGGGTCTAAAAGAGTATCTTCGGTGAATAATTCATGATTAAATTATTTGACAAATGTTACCTGCTTGTGACTTGTCTGAACAAAGAATTCTTGGTTGTTCAGCCAGTTCGTTAGGTTCCCTGATTGGATGACCCGATGGAACTAATAACAGCACAGTTTTCAAATTGCATATTCAAGTGTTAAATTCTCAGTTTGGAGTTCACATAATTGGCTAGTTATGCAGCTCAAAATTCACTTTCCGCAAATATTTCAGAAGCTGAGAGTAAAATTTGTGAAGCAGGTTTGCTAGAATATCTGCAGAAAGTGAATACAAAAGAGGTGTACATGCTGCTTAGGTGAATTCATTTAAAAATTCAGAGGAGTATTGCAGGAGATTTTATGCAGCCTTCACCCAGCTGTAGCTAAGACCAAAATAATTTTCTGAGAGAAAAGCATTAAAGACCAAGATGAACTTCTAATATACATATTTGTTTTTGTTTCCAGGATTGGCAGTGTGCACAGTCCAAAGGATGCTTCTTCTTAGAACAAGATGGTGAAATCATTACTCATAAATATAAGTTGTACTTACCTCAAAGATCAACAGTATATATCACCATTAAACCTTTAAACCTTAGCCAGTTAGAAGGTAAGCATATTTATATTTTGTTTGTTTGGAGAATCAGCAGGGAGGTCTGAGAAACTGACATGTCCTGCAGAATACCCTATGGAACTGCCAGAGATTGCTCTGAGACAAGGTGGATGAGTTAATATCTTTTATTGGACCAGCTTAAAGCTCAAAAGCTTGTCTCTCTCACCAACAGAAGTTGATCCAATAAAAGATATTACCTCACCCACCTTGTCTCTCTAATATCCTGGGACCAACACAGCTACAACAACACTGCATACAGGGCCAGATCTCCCTACAAAAAATCTAGTATCTCCAGTAATGCAGTAGTGGACACCAGTGGTTGATGGTCATGGTCTAGCCTTGGATTTACAGTAATGTTATAACCTTTTTACTATCAGTATGAAAAATGTGGGTGGCATCTGGTCATGGGTGAGTTGAGTCCTCCACTGTCCCTCTGCCAAGTTATGAAGTTAGGACCTCTGCCACTGAGTTTATACAGTCTCCTGTTTAATCAATAAGGATATGATCTGAAGTCACTGTGTAGGCAACTGTTGACTTCAGTGTGCGTTGGATCATGCCATAAATGTTTAGCTTTTTCTGATCTGTCCCTGTTGCCTGTGTCTTTTTCATACACTGGATAAGGAAAGGTTTGTGTGTGGAAGGTGGTAAAAACAGCCCTGGGAAAGGGCTGCCCTAGGGAGCCAAACAGGAGCGGGCTTGAGGCAGCCAATCAGGGCCAGGCTGGGCCAGTATAAGAAGGGCGAAGGGAGGAGCTGGGTCAGAGTCTCACTCCAGCCTTGGAATGGGAAGGACTTAGCTGCCTAGGAGCACAGGGTATGCAAAGCAAAAAGCGGAGCGGAGCTCAGGCCTGGCTACCTCCCAGGCTGAGGCCTTGCTGAAGGCCAAAGCAGGTGCTGGTGCTGCAGAGGTGCAGCCCGGGGATAGGCAGAGGCAGCTGGTCCAGCCCCCTTGCCAGTGATGAGTGGCTATCACAGACTGCAATTTGCCCAGGGAAAGGGGGCTAGATGATGACTGGCAGTAGCCACTGAGGCAAGGTGGGCATAGAGGGTTGGGGGTTCCCCTGGGAGGGGAGACCTAGAGCGTGGGGACTGCTGTGGGGCAGAACCCCAGCATAAGGGGCACTGGGGTCCGGGAGGGACACGGGGCCTGAGGTAGGAGAGACACCGGCCAACAGGAGGCGCGCCGAGTGCTAATTGAGCTAATTCCCAGACGACCAGCAGGAGGTGCCATGCCAGTGAGTCAGCGATCTGCTACAATTTATATATATAACACCCATATATATCTATATCTAATGTGAGTGATCAATTTGAGGCATCTTAAAGTAATCTAATTTTCAGAAAGTGCTGAACACCCATCCTCTGAAAATCAGGCTCTGTTAAAGTGTCTGAATTTGGGCACCCAAAATCACTAGTCACTTCTGAGTTGTCCCACCAGTTGTAAGCAAGCACATTTATTTACCGAGGTTATTAATAACACATTAAGAATATTAAAAACACATTAGATGAACACCCTCAACTTGAAGTCTCATCAATTTCAAAATATGTGTTGTTACTGCATCTGTCCCCTCCCAATTCTTGTGCTTTTACAACCACATTTTCTATTTAAAAATTTTTTCTCTCCGCTGATGTTGTATGAAGATAAACTGACTATCATGAAACTGACTATTATGTGCTGACAAATACACAAAATAAACAGGAAAAATAGACAAAAATAATTTTCTCTGATCTCTTTCAGTAATGGCTATCTTAGGTGTTACTTGTAACAATAATTGGCTAAAACTTTTCAGACAGGTGTGGTTTTTGAGTTGACCATGTCCCTTTAAAATACAGTTTGCTTGTCACTATTTATGCACTTTGTTTACTGTCTGCATTTCTCTTTGCTTAGTCAGTGAACATCACTGAAGTTAGTTATACTTCTGTTCATAGTCACCTTCGCTCTTAGGTTCTTAGTATTGCAGTGTTGATGTCCCAAACACTTGAGCAATATGTTTATTTGCTTAAAATTTGCTTTCATTGGAATTTAAAAAAAAATTCTGTAGACCTCAGATTTGATAAAAGCTTGCTATTATAAAATTTAACTATTAGCAACAAATTTGATAATGTCCCTTAAATTGTTTTTTATTTTATTTTGCATGTTTTCTGGGAAACAAAGATACAAAACTCAGTAAGTGCTTTTTGTTTGTGCAGGGTGTCTTGTACTCCCAAATGACAGTGGTAAGAGCTAAAATGTATGATAGCATTTTATGATATTAAGGGTCTCTTCATGTTTCTATTATAAACCTTGTCTGAGGGGTTCGTAGCATGTCCATCTTAATTTTCATCTGTCTGAAGGTAAGGGCCAAAACTGGGCAAAGCTGGGATATTTGACCCCTCTACAAGCATTCTGCACTCTATTCCTCCTACTAGGTGACCCAGCAGTGCATCCAGTCCCCTGGCTTCGACATTTTTCTCCAAAAAGCTGTCACTTTTTTCTGCTCAGTCATGCATAACAGATGCTATTGCGTCCCAAACATGCCTGAGAATCTTCTGTAGTGGTTGCTGCTATTCTGCAAATGATTCTGAGACATAGCTGAGAATCAAAAGCTCCTATTGCATCTGACAAAGAAAAAGGAGGTGGTGTATTGACTACATATGAAGCAGGAATATGTCTAGTAGCACAGCAATTCCCTTTTTTATGAGAACTTTAAAAAAACTTTGAGGTTTTAACAAAGGAGAGGGCAATGCTTGTGGTACGTAGCAACAACCTAACATTAACTCACACAGAATTGCTAGATGGGAGGGAAACTGAAGCCTGTACTATGGTTTTGCTTTTGTTGTTAACTTGAAGACCACTAAGTAGCTAATTTGTTTGAGGGCACCAGGGCTTGAGAAATTGCACAAAATCAGATGGAATAAAATGGAATTATGCATAGTAGCTTATATAGGATCAGGCCTCCATTCAAACTGGACCTAGTACAAATCAAATAGAGGTTTTGACTCTGTGGTGTCAGGTGCTTGCAAGGTAAAGCTCAAATATTATTGTGTCATATCCTTCAGAGACTTCTGCACCCCGAGAATGGTAACTCCAGATATTGTACAGTGGCTGAGTATATTATGTTGCAATTGTGAGTTATTTGAGGACAGTCATGCTGGTTTGGCGTTCCACTACCCAGGGATCTTCACTGACAGTGTATAGTACGAATACACATTGACACATTGTGCTGTTTATTAAGATTTTTCCACACTATTAAATAAACAAAAGCTAGATTTCCAATCAAAGTAAATCGTAACAACATTTACAGACCCTCAGAAGAGGGACTCTCAATTGCTGACATAACTGTAATTGCAAATGCTAGGAATGTCTTGTTCAATAACAAAAGTAATAAACAGTGTTGTTATTTATTGGTAGAAAGGAACTAGTGTAACTTCTATAGCTACCAAAACACTTGGCATTTGAGACCTTTTAACAGTAATCACTATGTGTCAAAAACTAAGGGCAAATTCTTTGCTCTGATATACCCTGGGGATCTCAAAAGCATATTATAAACTCATTCTGTGTGCAGCTCTTCCATTGAGGTCAACTGAAGTTCTGCATGTGAAATGAACACAGAATATATAATAGAAAGGTTCACAGTGTGGAACAGAAGTGAGAATTGTGCCCTAAATTTATGCAATTATCAAATACTTGGGTTTTTTTGGGAAGGAGAGGGGTGTTTGGTTTCAGGGAGGAGTGGGGTTTGCTGGTTGGTTGAGGGTTTTTTGTTTTGTAGGAAAAACTTCTCCATGGTTATCAGTGGACACGGCTTTGTATGTTCTCAAGGAAAATGAAAGCCAAGAAAACCTACAGCTTGTGAGCTTTACTGAAGCACGAAATAAAGAGGTCAGACGTTTTCCTTACATTTCTCATGTTGATTTTTAAAAAAAATCTTTATGTATGTGTCAACACAGCACAGTTTGGGGCTGCACAGGTTTGAGAGGATGACATGCCAGAAGGTGAGAAGGCAGAAATGAGGAACAACTGTTCTATGCTTCTTCCTGTGCAAAACTGTCAGGGCTACTGCCACAGAAGTCAGCAGAAGCTAATGTTCTTCCTAGCAATATTAACTTCATTCCACACCTTTCAAACCCTAACACCTGAGGTGCAGGGAATTGCAGTGCACAGGTAAAGAAGAGTTGAGGTTGCGCCTGGAAGAGCTGTGTTCCCAAAGAGGAGGCCAGGGGAAAATGTTGAGTTGCTGGTTCTCTGTACAGATGTTCCAAGATTCAAGGGATTTGCCTGGGGAAGCTCAGTTTCACCCCCAAAAGCCACCTTCCCTTTGCCTGCAAGAGGTCAAAACACCACAAGGTCAACCTCATGGACTTTCCCTTCACTCCTCTTTCCCTCTGCCATGGGTATGAGTCCAGCCATAGTTACGCACTGGTACATGCTCCTCTCCTGTGGTAAAACCAACAGAGGGAGAAATGACAATGTGAAATCATCTCCTCAGCTATCAAGGGAAATGAGTTTGGGGCAGAGGAATTTACAATCTAATAAACAAGAGAGAATTATTATGTCCGCTTTACAAATGGGGAGCTGAGACAGAGAAAGACTAAGTGACTTGCATAAGGCCACACTGGAGGACTTTGGCAGAACTAGGAATTGAACCTAGGTCTCCTGAATCCCAGCCCTGATCTTTAATCATGTGGCAAGTCTGTCTCTTGCACCCCTTATTGCTTGTGAACATTTACAAGGAACCATGCAAAACGTTTGTTTCAAATTTGATGCAGGTTGATGAATCAGGGCCAGATTGTGAGCCAGTCTGCAGCTGATTTACACTCTCAGGGGGAAACAATGAGAAAGTTGGTGCAGTTTTGTCAACCTGCCTCCTCTGGCAGGAAAAGTGTTTTGTTTTGTTTTTGTTTTATTTTCAAGCTTAAAATTTTAAATTGGTTAAAAATCGGTGGGGCAGCAGAAATGTTGAACAGTTCCAGTCAGGCTGCTTGTAGTCCTACACAGCTATGTAAATATTACTACAACTAGCAGTTCTCATGTCTATATACTGGCATGAAAAGCATCTTGTTGGGATTTGCCATCTCTAGGGAAAGAAAATATGGGGGCTGTAACAGTGAGTACCTTCTGTTACTTGATCATTATTGTGGGAATATTAATAATGAAGGCAGGCTTTGGATAAATAATGGCTCACAGATTTCTCTGTTTTCCATTGAGAATAGATGTTTATGTGGAAAGGTGAACTGGGATCTGGTATTTACTGGCTAATTCCATTCACAACTGGCTGTAGGCTCAAGAAGATAAAAAAGCAAATTACTGGAGAAGCCAAACTGGTTTATAGAGATGAAGATGGAGAGCTGGCCCTTACCAAAGAGTTCAAGTGAGTCATGTTTGCAAGGAGGCATGCTAGCTGTCCTAAAAGTATATATTCTCAGTATCCTTTATGCTGCTGAATTCATTTCTGTCTGGATGCCGTTGCTTTGGAAAAGCATTTTTCAACGTATTGGATCATTCACTGCAACGGTGTGAGGAAGGAAGCTGAAGCATTTAAAAACTGTCTTGTCTTCTCCGTCTTTTAGAGCAGCTTTATCGGACATATTTGAAATGATTGATTTAGATGGAAATGGCCTTCTGAGCCTGGAGGAATACAATTTCTTTGAGCTGAGGACTAGTGGCGAGAAATGTGACGAGGAAGCCTGGACTGTATGCAAGGGTAAGCTTGTTACTTTGCTTAATTAAACTGACCAGTAATGTTGAACTTTTGGTGAGAAGTTACCTACGTTCATATACAATGTTATTCTTAATATAGATTCATGCATACATATACATATATATATGTACACTAATTACTGGGTAGCCCAAAGCAAGATAGTGTGATAGATACTGCTCCCCTTCCCCATTGTTTTCTATCCGCCACCACCCCATCTTCTCTCCGTTTTCCTTTCCTGCACTCTCCTATCACTTTATTCTTCTTCTGTCCTGTTGGCTTGCAGTAATCGTGTTTAATAGTCCATCTGTAGAAGAAATGCTTCTCATGGCTGTTTGTGCATTTCAAGTTTTGTGTGTGAGGGACATGTTCTGAGTAGAGAACTGAGTGCCAAGAACTATAAAGTTCTAATTGTGGGTCTTATACTGAATCCACCTGCTGCAGTTACTCTCTGTCACAGTTTACTTGTCTGTAAAATAGAGATGGTAATCCCTTCCTACCTCACAGGGTTTTGTAAGGTCAGTTAATCAATGTGTGTGAAGAGCTTTGAACATGAAAAACAGGACATTTAGTGCATATTATTATTGTTTTCACTAGAAAATATCAATTGGAGCAATGCTTCTCCAGATGTAGGTATTTTCCATTGGAAATCAATCTTTTAAAACTTCATAAACAGTCCATAAAATTGTCCATATTGTTCTTCTCACAACTGCAAACATGCTTTCTGAGACTTCTGTGCATGGTGTTGAAAACCTGCCAGATTTTTAGGACTCTTACAGTCATGTATTGCTCTTGATCTGTAGGCACAGTTCTAATTAATGCCAGTGAGAGTCCTGCACCTTTTGAGGGCAGTATTTGGCCTTAAATGTCAATTGACAGAGGGAAAAAACACACATTTTTGTGGCATTGTTTAACACTTAAAATCAGTTATATTTCAAAGCCCTGATGACATACAGCTCTGCCACACAAGGGATACATTCATTAATGATTTTGTGATGCTCAGATACTACAGTGATGGGGCGGTATAAGTGACTAGATAGAAAGATAGGTCAGAGTTAGTTGACAGTGGTGATTTGGCTACAACCCCCTCTTAACCTGCTTAATTCTGGCCACAACATTTTAAATTTTGCAGGTCCTATTGAACATTTCTGTCTAAAAGCCCCACAGTGTGTCTGTAACTTTTTCTGAACGATAGAGAGGTCATCCAAATACTGTTCTCCTGTAAATCAGTTTTTCTCCTCCTGTTTCTTCCCCCTAGATTCTGCACCACCTTTTATACCTTTATTTATATTTGTGTGTGCCTATGAGAGAGGAAGTGTCAGTGAACATGCTGGATGGATTACCAGACATTAATCAGTCGAAGGATTCAGATGAATATCATAAATCTTGAGAGCAAAGTTCAAGCAGTTTGTAATAGCATCTCAACCCTGAGATAGATTTATTAAATTGGTAATCCCTTTTTAATAATATATAGTCAAGATTTAACATTGTTATGATGAGAAAACCATTTTTAAAATTCTCTGACATAGGAACATTTCAATTATATGTTTGCTGACACATATTCTATCAAGAGTGCCCCCAAAGCACTACAGCTCCACTGGACTTTCATTTCCTGTTCCCAGAACTCTCTTTTCTTAAAATCTTACTCCACTGCAGATATTGCCATGGGGGAAAAAAATCATTCAAGCCACACTCTACATTTTGAGACCTCCCCCTCTCTTGGGCCAATGAGCCTGCGGCCTCTGCCATTCCCTAAAATCCTAGGGGAAGCCCTGTAAACAACACACATTTCACTCAAGAAAATCTTTTACCATTTCAGCATTTTATAATGAAATTTGGAGAACTAGAGGCTGCAAGACTAATGGCCAAATCTTGCAGCCCTCACTAAAGTCAATGGGAGCTTTGCCTAAGAAAGGCCAGGGTGGAGACTGCAGGTTTGTATGCCCGAGGAAGAAGTAATTTAAGAGCTATCTTGTTTCCTTTTATACAGAGAATTTTGACACAAAGAAGAATGAGCTAACAAGACAGGGATTTATGGATTTGAATCTCATGGAGGCCAATGACCGTGAAGGGGATCCTAGTGACCTCTGGGTCACTTTACTGTCACTGGGCTACAATAAAGCACTGGAAATGACAGAGGTATGATAGTTGTGTATCAAAAATACACAACTTCCCATATAACTTGCTGCATGTTTAACTGCAACACTGCTTCTGTTCTTCATAAATTGATTTCAGTAGGCCAGCAATGCAGCTCAAAAGGTTTCCACTAAGCATTTCAGGTCTGGCATTCTATTCCCTGGGCTAGCATTGTTGAGGGGGACAGCCGAGGAGGTAGAGATCAGAGCTGCTGCAGTGACAACCCTCAGTGTTTAAAGAGAGAACTAGACTATCTTCCAGAGGCTGGATACCAGTATTTTACAGGGCCTGTTAGAGAGACTAGGGGCATACCTCCTGGAGGGGTTGGTGTGACCTGCTGGGGAGAAGCAGTTCTCCGTGAGGTGGTGGGTGGGAAGAGAGAGGCAGAAAATTGTGGCCTGTCAATGCACCCAAAGGTGCAGGGCTCTCGCTATCCAAGCTCTGAATCTGGTTTCCAACATGGCCTGGCTGACTGGGAAAAAATCCCTCCCCTAGTTCAAACCATAAGGGAAGCCAAAAAGCATCTGTGTGTTGCTGTGGAGAGCATCCCTTGAAAACAAATAAATGGCTGCCACTTGTATTCATTCCAGAATTAACCATGAAGGAGTCAGGTGCAGAATGAGGTATCAAAGATGGAAGCAGGGGATGAGGGAGGGTGTTTGCACTGAGCAGGACAAGGAGAACCTACCCACAGATGAAAACAATAATAAATACACCTTCCAGGTAATGTGTTTTTACATGGACTCAGAGGTCAAACTCTCCAGACAGGCTTAACTAGCTTTTTTAGGGTTTTTACTACTGCCTCTCACCATAGTGTCATAGCAATGCCCAGAAAGTAATCTGTGTCATATGTAGGATCAGGAATTCTCTTCCCCATGCACTCATGTGCCCAAGTGGCATTGAGGTTGGTTTTAAAGGCCCACACTTTCTTACCACTCTGTCAACAGAAGATGTTTTCAAAGGGTAACTCTAGCAAAGGATTGGGGAAGTAAAGCAAAGCTATAAAGACACAAAAAGAACCTTCCATAAATATGCAGGAAAGTCCAGTATTTATATCTTGTTCCCAAGAAAAGCTGTTTTTTTATCACCCCGTGATCATTTTCTTTTCTTTGTTTACTTTCTCTTAAACCAAAGCAATGACTATGTAATTGCCAAAGAAAACCATTCTGTGCACATGAAACAAAAATCTACTAACACAAAAACACTGATGTGGTAGTATTTTGGGATTTGGGAGGCTAGAATTAGCCATTCTCATATCAATGAGAAGATTTAAAAAATTAGCAAATGGTTGTGAGCAATTTCTCACTGGGTTACACTTCACCACTTGTCCTACAAATATCCCTAACAAAGCTGGAAAGATGTGATGCTCTGTCTTTCTGCAGTTTGGACACTAGAGAGAGCTGTTCTCTAACAAAGAAGGGTTCTCTGCCTTGCACAACTGTGGTTTGTGGGTTAGAAGCTTTGTTTCCCAAAGGATAAGTACAAACTATATATCGTGTGCTTGAACCGTTTGCTTCAATAGCACATATAATTTAACCCCTCAGTTCCTGGATTACCCTTTCAGCAGCACTTTTAACAGCAACTACAGTAGAACCTCAGAGTTACAAACTGACGAGTCAACCACACACCTCTTCTGGAACCGGAAGAACACAAACAGGCAGCAGCAGAGACCCCCGCCCCCCAAAAGCAAACAAAGTACAGTACTGTGTTAAATGTAAACTATTAAAAAATAAAGGGAAAGCAGCATTTTTCTTCTGCCTAGCAAAGTTTCAAAGCTGTATTAAGTCAATGTTCAGTTGTAAACTTTTGAAAGAACAACCATAACATTTTGTTCAGAATTACAAACATTTAACAGTTATGAACAGTTCCCGAGGTGTTCATAACTCTGAGGTTCTACTGTATAAAGTAAAAATGGAAGTAAAAATGTGTTGGTGCTAACAGACAGCAGATTCTGATGGTCATTTTAAAAGCAGATGTACTCTTACTGAGCCTACTAAAAGTAATGCAAAATCTCATCTCCTTGTTGGCACACATACTAATCGTAACTAACAAAATGGAAGCGCAAAGAGTGTTTCCTATCACAAAATTTCAATTTTAAATCTGCATGCAAAAACCAGTTATTTGAATGGCAAGAGTTTGCCGAAATACTGAGGAGGAAAGGGTTCTTTCTGGTGCTCAAATCCCTAGTACTTCATCTTCTGTGCCTGATACATTTTGTGATCTGAGAAGATGAATGGTACAGTATATTTGACTGCATCAAGGCTTGCACTATCGGTGATGGCTGTGTGCTGTGTTGATTTATTCTAATTTCTGAATGACCGAAAAAGGTTACAAAGAACAGGAAATCTAGAGTTTTCTAAGTCTGTCTATTTTTTATACCCAATGGTGCACCTATATTTGGATAATTCTGCATCAGAGCAACTGTGAAAACAGAGCTGGGAATAAAAATCCGAGGAATAAATTAGGCATAAAGTAAGAAGAACTAAACAATATACTGTATATCATTACTGTATTTTTCTTCTATAACAGGCATGCCCCTTTGTCATTGACATCTATGCTGAAAAATGCAAACCCAGAATTAAAGCCGTTTATCTGGAGGCAGGCAGCAGGCAACTTAACAGGGCAATTTGCAAGTCTGTTGTTAACAAAGGAGATGCCAAAGTACTGGATAGTGGTGAAAGTATAATTGTCTATACCTACAAAAGTGATACACGGATCACTTCTGTTACTGAAAATAAGGTATTGTGTGATATTTCTCTTATGCACATTACACAAAATAATTTTCATGCTAATGTACATCATTGTTGTTACTCCCTTGTCATTAAGCTTTCTATAGTAACACTTTCTGATATATAGATTCTGTACCTACTTAATAAAAAAAGCCCCTTCTTTAAGGGACTGATCCAAAGTCCATTGAAAACAATGGGAGGTTGTCCATCTACCAGTTTGTCAAATGGACATTGGATCAGGCCTAAAGAAAACATTCATTTACTAAGAAGATGTAGGGCATTTGCATGCTGTATTATCAGCTGAATTCCTATCTGTATTTACAAAGGCATTGCACTTTTGTGGTGTAAAAGATTAGCAATATTATGTCTTCATGATTAGAACTGAGCAGGAATTTTTCAATAAAGAGTTTTTGTCACTAGAAAATGCTGATCAGTTCAAAGCAAAACTGTTCATGGAAAAAGATCAGTTTCTACAAATTTTGCATTTAGAAAAAAATGTGTACTAAGAGTGAACAGTGATATGCACAGATTTTGGTTTTAGGGGCTTATTATGGATGAAGCATTAAACTGTTACCTTTAAAGCTATCTTCTTTCTGTATCCTCCCGCCAGAATCGGATTACGGGTTTGGGGGGGCCCTGGGCCAGAGCAAGTGGTGGCGCCTGCAGTCCCCTCTGCACCACCACCCCCGGTGCTCCTGCCTGGGAACAAGATTGGGGCGCGGGGGCTTCCCCCGCCCGCCTGGTACTCCAACCGGGGAACGGGGCCAGGGTGCGGGAGCTTCCCCCACTCCTCGGTTGGCGTGCCATGTGGGCGGCACAGGTCGGGGCATGGGGGCACCCCAATTGGCCAGGGCTCCTGGGCACAGACCCCTTTGGTCCGGTGGCTAATCTGCCACTCCTCCCGCACCCTGAGGTACATAGGGCGTCCACCAGTTTCTACCATTTATTTTGAGTCTTGTTCTGGTCTGTTCAGGTTTTTGAGTGTCTTGCAGAAGGATTTGGCTTCTTTCTCTATTGTTGTCCAAAAGATTTACTAAATTATTAATCCAAGCTAATACGTGTAAATACAGGCAAAACTGTTCAGTGAGATGGAAGCAGAAATTTCAAACCCTTTTGCTTAGGGCTTAATGCCAAGTCTGTTCACACTCAGTTTCACTTACCTTAGGGTTTCAGAATAAGGAAATAGTGTAGTCAGTTGCTAGAATAAAACTAGGGCCTAATGTGGGTAGCCAAATTTTTTTAGAAGGGAACACTCATCAGCAGGGAATGACTTGGTGATCTAATAGTAAGTTTGAAATATCTAGACTCCCTGGAACCACAGGTTCAAATCCTGGCAGGACTCTCTCAGCACTTCATCCTTCAGAGGTAGATAAATTAGATGCAGCTTGGGGATTTTTCAGAGAAGTTCTTAAATACCAAGGGCCAAATTCTCTGCTGGTTAATGGAACTGTCACTTACACCAATGGAGATTTTGATTCCACAAGCTTCTCTGCTCTGCACTGGACCAGTTTGTTAAACTTTCATGAAAATCTTAGTTTTTTTATTATTATTATTACAAAAGACTGCAAAAGATAAATGGCCAATGTTATGTATATCACCATTCTCATAGCCCCCCCCAGAGTTTACTACTAACCTTTCAAATCATAAATACAGGCATTGATTGCAAGTATAATGGAAATAATGCTTTATTATTTCTAAAGTTAATTATAAGCGAATATACTAGTAAGTAAGGGATGGATTCTGTCTGGCCTTCCCAGCAGCTATAGGTGGAGTAAAAGGCCTATCTCCCATCCTTCTGTGGTCTGTGTCCCTGCACACACAGCCCCAAAGGGCGTAGAGAGTAGGTGGAGCCATGGCTCTTACCTGCCCATATAGGCCCTAAAATTAACTCTGTTATCAGGTCATAGCCTGCAATTTGAAATAAAAATGTGCTAAACAGTCTCTGCATCTGTTTCCATGCCCACTTGTTATTCACACACAGTACAGAATACTTTCTCTATGAACCATCTTCATCTCGCTTCCCATGTAGAAATGTAGACCCCTCCCAAAGAAAAGATCAGAACATAATAATAATAATAATAATGAAAAGATAAACACAGAGTGGTGTTTATGTTTTTTTCAGCCTCAGGATATTTCAAACATAATTATATTTGCATTCTAATCTACATAAACCTTTTGTACTGTGAGCATCTCAAACAGCACTTCTGCCAATCTTATCTTTATAGAGTCATAGGTAGCCGTTAAGTAGGAGGAGGAGGCTGCTGTCTGATACAGTCATATTCCTATTCCCTTTCACAATAAGTAGCAGCAATTGTTTGTTAGCATTCTTCTAAGAATCTCTAGCATTTCTCAATGCCCATGTGAAATCCAAATTTATCTAAACATGAGTGAATGGCAATACATACTAGCATGTCTTTAATTTAAGTCTTGTTTTCCAGTTTGAAATAGTTCCTTTGATTGTTTTTCTGAAAGCATGTAACATGTTAGATCAGCTCTATGGGGCCAGTCTGGGCTATTTTGTACAGCAATAAGTAGCATGTTGAATATACCAGCTCTGCACTGAGCCAGTTGATAATTAGGCCCAGCCCATAGGGGCTTTGTAATTTGATTGCTGTCCATAGAAAAGCTTAAAGTTTCTTCTTATCCGTAAGCTTTCCTATGTAGATTTTGACCATTTCTACTCACCACTGGGATGCAGAGGTTACAGAGGAGGGCAGGAGAGAGGGTTGGAGATAGGGTGACCAGATGTCCTGATTTTATAGGGACAGTCCCAATTTTTGGGTCTTTTTCTTATATAGGCTCCTATTACCCCCCACCCCCTGTCCCGATTTTTCACACTTGCTGTCTGGTCACCCTAGTTGGAGATGAGGTCTTACAAGTTATGGGTTACCTCTCCCCATTCTCTGAGAGGAGTGGGGAGGGATCTTCAGCCCGGTTGACTGACAACTCCATTCCAGAGTCATTCACTGGAAGCTGGGAGCAGCATGGCCTGTTCAGTCAGACCCAACCCACTGTTGCTCAGGTGTTCAAAAGTCACTGTGTCCCTGACATGGTGCTTTGACTGTCAGAGGTGGCATTTGGGGTGTAATTCACCGTCTGTGGAGTTGGACAGTCACTTAGCCACTACCCATCTACCCAGAAGCGGGGGCCTGCTCTCCCAGAGTTTGCAAACATTCCTGTCTTTGGAGCTAGGTGGCACCACAGAACTGCTTGAAGTTCTGTGCTGTGGTTGGGCCATACCATTCATTTCTTAAAAACCAGTTGGACTGTCTCCTGTTTTATTTATTGGGTCGTATTTCATTCTCAGAAGTGTGTGCACAGCTTCAGTGGGTGCCGTGGACACACACATCAAAGGGCAGGATGTAGCTCATTATTTAAACTGTTTTGTTTACATTAATTTTGTTGAATATTTAAGAATTATTTCATATGTAGGCAAGTTGTATTTTGGAAGAGATTGTTTGTAATGAATCCATGATCTGCACGTAATGAACATAATTACCACAAATCTGTGTGTGTGTGTCTCTCTCTCTCTCGCTCACACACACACATACATTCTCTCTCACTCTCTCTCTCTCTCTGACTTGAATCTTGCTCCTTCAGCTCCCAAATCAGTCCTCTACTGCTTGAGCTAGAGATCTCCTGTAGTACGTTCAATATCTTGGATATAGAGCTGGCCCCAAAGCATAACATTGTTTACTCATCATGCATGCCAAACAAGTACATTGTGCACCAAATTTTCTGCTGGTGTGAATTGGCAGAGCTTCAAGGAAGTTAGGGCCTGTGCCAGTTTACACTAGCAGAGAATCTAGCACTGTGGGTAAAATTTTCAAAAGCAATTGTGTCACATAGGAGTCCCATTGACTTTTAATCAGACTTGAGGTCCTAAGTGACACGGGTGCTTTTGAAAAAGGACTTAGGTCCCATACCAAGTTACTTAGGTGCATTTTAAAATGTTACCCTACATATTTAAAACTTTCCATCCCATTATAATAGCAATTTCAGATGAAATAACCTGCATCTTTAAGTTGTTTTATAAGAAGCAGCCATTTAATCATGAAGACTAATGAGACCTCTAACGTTTTTCCACTTACAGTCTGAAAACAAAGTGGTTATTCATGTCAACAATGAGCAGAGTAAGAACTGTGTAAATAACAGGGGACTCAACATTTTTGCTGTTGAAGTGGCACCAAAATCCATGATGGTAATGTTATTATTTCCCTAATTTAAAATCTTAGTAAAAATATCATATGTGGCACCTTTAGAGTTTGTTTTTTGCAAATCTTTCTGTATTAATATTGAGTATGTGGATATGAAGCAAAAGGAGAACTGTCCATCTATATGAGAAATATAGTTAAGATGGAGGGCATGATTTTCAAAATTGTGCACCTACCTTGCATGTGCAGGTATTTCCTTGTGCAGATGGCCAGACAAATGTACAACAAGCCAGTTTTTGCATGCAAATGTCTGATTCGCTTGCCCTTTCACTATAATTGTACATACTAATTATGAATACCTTTCAGCATTTACTCCTATTTAAAAAGCAAGCCCCTAATGTCAATAAAAGAGAGTTGTCATAGCAGATTGGTCACCATTAATAAATCTTGTAAATGCTAATGCAAACCTAACACAATTATTTTCAAAGCAGGAGATGTTTTGCCTGTATGAACCGTCAATTATAATGACTATACTTCTTAAATGATTAGTGTAAATTAAATCATGTTTTATTATGTGTGTTGTTGCAGTAGAGTGATGCATGTTCGTTATACTATTATTAAAGAGAGACAGTTAACCTAACATCCATAAGCTGCAAATGAATAATGTTGTTTATATTATTAGTGACACCTTAGATTATTAAAAATTAAAAACTTAAAAATCCAATTTCCTGTAACTAGGCAGTTTCACTTTTGTGCAAAATCAATTTCACTTTCAGATTTACTTCTAACACCTGCAGTGGCATGTTTATTTGTTTTCATTGGCATTATCATCTTAGGTTTGTTTAAAAAAAAAAAGCAGCTCTTAAACATTTTAATTTTGGGCCAAATTTAAGTTTCTCTTCATCTGATGCATTCCATGAGCATGAAGCACAGACTTAGTGTGTGCTTTATCCAGTCACACACAAAAAATACATGTATATGATGTACATTATGGACAATATAATTTCCAACAGGCAGACTTTTAAAAAAACTTAATTTATGGACAGTGCTTAGCCAATTGGCAATATGATTGGCTGACTCCCATTCCAGAAGTTGTACTATTTTTAGTAAAAGTTGAAATAAATGGGTATACAAGTTAAAAAAAACCTGCTCTATAAAGTGCTAAAAGTAAATAATAATATATGGAGATATACCTATCTCATAGAGCTGGAAGGGACCTTGAAAGGTCATTGAGTCCAGCCCCCTGCCTTCACTAGCAGGACCAAGTACTGATTTTTGTCCTAGATCCCTAAGTGGCCCCCTCAAGGATTGAACTCACAACCTTGGGTTTAGCAGGCGCAAATCACCGAGCTATCCCTCCCCTGAAGTACAGTGTCTCTCTTTCAAATGCAGATCATTCAAATGATATCACTCTGTATTTCATCATTATCCAACCTCTGGCCCCGATCCTGGCATGTGCAGATGGACTGTTGCACCCGCTTGGCGCCCCATTTAGAATGATGCAACTCCATGGGAGTGCAGGATTGGGGTTATTCTAACTGCTGATAGCTTTGATCAGATATAGGAGGCTCCATGCTGCAAGCAGGGCTTTGGAGCGGAGCCCGGAGCTGGAGCGCGGAGCAGCTCCGGAGCAGTGGAGCTGCAGGTTTTTGCCTGGAGCTGGAGCGGAGCCGGAGCACAGCTCCAAAGCCCTGGCTGCAAGGTGTTTTATTAGCTTCATTTTCCACTGGAATCAATGAGAATTCATAGATTCATAGATTCTAGGACTGGACGGGACCTCGAGAGGTCATCGAGTCCAGTCCCCTGCCCGCATGGCAGGACCAAATACTTGTAGGCTTAGGGCCCACTGCAGGATTTTACCCATAATGAAGTTAAATGCAGTAATAATACCTATCATTACACAACTTCAATTTTGCATCAGCTAACTTTTTCAATATGTACTAGAAATACAATTATTAATGTTATCTAGATGGCATTTTAAGTAGTAAATGTTCAGTTGGGTAGGAATTAAGGAAAGAATGGTAATTAAAGAGAGTTCATTATATTTTCCCTCTTTTTACATGCAGGTTTGTCAGCATGTGATGCCTTTGAAAGAGCAAGAAGAATGGATATATAATTGTGTGCATTCTCTCGTACCTTAAACACCATGTTTAGAAAACAGTCCACTCTTGGAGCTACTAAAACAAGAACTAAATCAGGATTGTCCTGCGATTAATAGATAAATTGATTAATCTTGTCCACTTCAGAACCAAGACTGATACAGATCATTTATTCTGTATCTATGCTTTGCTCCCATGGTTTCAGCTATTCAAGCCAATGAATCACAAAGCCTGACTTCAATCCTATCCAGTCCCTCAGATCTGATGGCCAGATATGGCTTTTTGTGACTGCAAAGCCTGCAGCCACAAGCTCCCCCCTGCACTCTGCCGATTTGAGGGAATTAGAAATATATATGCTTTCCTTTGTTGGAGGGGAACACAGCCTTGAAAGCATAAATCAGCTGGTAGGGTTGAAAGGAATAATCATCTGCAGAAAGAACACACACACACACGCTTTTTACATAAAATGAATCATTTATGTTTTGAATGTATCCCAAAGAACCAGCTTGCTACACTCTCTCTCACATCCTTAGCTGGTCCTGGGCATAAGGGTAGACAGTGGTCATTGACATGTAGTGGAAGTGCAAGTTATTGTTTCTCAGCTGTGCCTCACAAATGCCAAGGCTGGCACAGCCAACGGTCTTTCCTATAGCTTGCTGTGCAGTCCCACATGTGCAACTGTCTCTCCATCCACCTGCTCTTTCTTTTTGGACATCCCACCACTATCTCAAACTCCTCGTGTCAAAAACTGACCTTCTCTCTCTCCTCTTTGCCACCATTGACAACTTCACTCCATCCATGTCACGCCACCTCTAATTTTGATGTCAGTTTTGACTCCTCTCCTTTATATCCAGGTTTTTGGCAAACCCAATTTCTTCTTCCTCTATATCTCTAAAATCTGTCCCTTCCTCTCTGTCACTGACACTGTGTTAAAAATCTGACCTGTTATCTTTTACCCTGATTAATGTAACTTCCACCTCCAGGCTTCTCTCCTCTGTACTCTATCCAGAATCCTGCAACTAAAATCTTCCTCTCTCTTGAGATAACACTCCCTTGAATCCCTTCACTGGCTTCCACACGTTACCCAGTCAGACTCCCTGTACTCCACTTTCAGTGCTGTGCTTCTCTATTCCTGCCTTCGTTTCTGCTCTGATTCCCATCTGCACCCCTTTCACACACTCTGCTCAGTCCTTTCTTCTTCGAGCTTCCTTGTCTCCTTCTTCCCATATTGACTTCATGCCTTTTTTTCATGTTTCAGTCCGTGTATGACCACACTACAAAGACTATACCAACATAGTGGTGTAGCCGTATCTATGCCAATATAACCCTACAGTGTAGATACAGCTTACACTAACAGAAGGGATTTTTCCATCCAAACTCCACCTCCCCAAATGACAGTAGCTACATCAATGGAAGCACTCTTCTGTCAGCATAACTGTGTCTACACTTGGGGGTTAGGCCCTTCTTCCTCCATGGCCTCCGACAGACTCTCTTTATTATGAAGAATGTTTGCTTTCCTAACAGAACAAATGCTTAGTTACTCCTATGCAGTCTCTTTCTGAAAAATTACTAGTGTGCAGAGTGAGCCCTACTAGAGGAATGTTGAATTTTCTATAGAATTATTTAATCATGTGTATTCCTTTCTCACTTTCACCACTTCAACCCTCTTGACTTTATTTTGCAGCTGGCCAGCATAGCTATGTTGAGCTACCTTGTAAGTGTAGACAAGGCTGTATTTCATCTAGCTTCCGCTTTCCTGTGTGCCACATGCCATCCCTTTGCTCCTCCTTATGCTGACCTCTTCCCACCCACACCTGATCCTTAGCTGTTTGCATTGTGTTTAATTGACATGATCAGAAACTTCTTGAGGCAGGTCCTTATTTTCCTACATGGCTGTAAAACGTCACTGGCACCACAATCATAATAATGCGTATTTCCATTTTGGGTGCGGTACACTTTACAATTAAAATATGAAGCCTTTTTACATTTGTGACATTGTTTCTCTACTTTTGGTGTGTGTCTGTAAAGCAGATTCCATGCTACAAATACTGCTGTACCCAGTAATAAGAGAAGATTGCAATATATCTTCTATAAAATATTGCTGCTAAGGCACTGCATTCAGTTGATTTCATCTGCCTTAGTAGTTACGCTTGGAAATATTGAAAAGGAGCCATCCCTTATAATTACAGTATTGTGTTTCTACAAAGACTGGATTCTGTAAATCCGGTAGTGCAATTTGAAAATCGGTGCTGTATTTCCATCTGTTTGTAAACGCTTCCCTGAGGAAGAGCTTGCTATCTCAATTGGGCCTAGGGGCTCTTGGGGTTTAATATACACATTTGTGGTTTTGATTATGTGTGGGACTGTTATCTTAGGTCTGGTCTACACTACAGAACTATGTTGGTACAACTACATTGTTGTGTGTGAAGAATCCACATCCCTGAGCGACATAGTTATACCAACCTTAACCCCCCATGTAGACAGCGCCAGGTTGATGGGAAAGCTTCTCCCACTGACACACCACTCTTAGGGAGGTGGATTAACTATGTCGATGGGAGAGCTCTCTCCCATTGGAGTAAGAGCATCTTCACTTAAGTGCTACAGTGGCACAGCTGCGCCGATGCAGCATTTTAAGTGTAGACCTGCCCTGAGTCTTGGAAATATTAAGAGTGGGGGCTCTTGGTTTTATTTTTCCAATCTATCAGTGATTTGATTTTTTCCCCTTTAGTGTTTCTTGCTGTTAGTACTTAACTTACACTTGCTCTGATTGATTAAGCCACTGCTTGCTTTTTTTATTCCTTTACATTTTTTAAAAAAATCTGGGTATAAGGTGTCATGGTCAAGCTCCACCTGCTGAACACTTACGAAACTGTTGAATTTGGGGCCCAACTTGCTGGACCAGTGTGATTTTAAGCTCCCCTTTGTCACTGAGTAAGCTCCAGCCACTGTCTCTCACTCAGGGCCGGCTCTGACTTTTTTCAGGGCGGCCGGACCCGGAGGCAAAGCAAAACAAAAAACAAAACCCTGGGCGCAGGGCGGCTGGACCCGGAGGCAAAGCGGAAAAAAAAAAAAAAAAACCCTGGGTGCAGGGAGGCCAGACCCAGAGGCAAAGCAAAAAAATAAAATAAACCCCAGGGCGGCCGGACCCGGAGCCAAAGCAAAAAAATTGGTCAGCCATGCTGCCCTAAGATTGGACGCAATGCCGCCCCTTAGAATCTGCCGCCCCAAGCACGAGCTTGCTTGGCTGGAGCCTGGAGCCAGCCCTGCTCTCACTTCAGGCTCTTTGGCACACTTCCTGGGTGTAGACTCTTTGAAATCCCTTCTGGAAGTGGAATCACATAGCTCAGCTACTGTAGGCCCTCAGGACCAGGCCAGACCCCCGAAAACACCCCAGTAGCTTAAAAACAGCCACTCCCAGAGATCCCTCCTTGTGGACACTCTGATTTATAGTTTACCTCTTCAGGGGCACATGGTAGTTGAAGTAAATAGGCACAGACTTTGCATAGGGTTTCTAAAATAATAACTGTTAATTCAAACAGCATAAGAGATATACAGATTTAAGCAAAACATTCCTTGCCTCAGTTTCCTTACCACTCTTGAGTGTTTTTCAGGATTTGAGTCAGTTTCCTTCTAGGGTTCCAGGTCCCCTCATCATTAGTCCTCCAGGTCTGGCATCTCTTCCAAGTCATGGAGTCTCTCTCTCTCTTCCCTGCAGTCAGTGACAGTGTCCTTCACCTCTGGCTGGCTGCAGTCAAAAAGGTTCCCTCACTCATGATACATGCCCCTTTGTCCCTCTCCCTTGAACTTCTCCACCTTTGCATTTTTAAACACCTGCACTAACACCTGATTTCTTTGTTCCCTTTCTGGGGATTTTCCATTCCTCCAAATCCCCCTCCCAGCAGACCACCTGTAATGATGACTGCATTCTTCCAGTTTAGGCACCCTCCACCTTACCACACTCATTTTTCTGCCAGTCATTAACAACTTATTTTGTTTGTTCTGTAGCTTCTTCCAGACAGGGAGTGTGATGATACATGATAGGCCCTTATCAGCCTTTGTCTGATTTGCTATGTGTAGAGGATTGGAGTTATCCATAGAGTTCACAAAATCATCCAGAATTCATAAGTTGTACAGAGACAGGTCCCCCAGATTGTCACATAAGGTCATAAGGAAATAAGCCCTGTAAAAAAGATGACGGCTTTGCTTTGGGTTCTTAGCTGCTGACTTTAACCAACTATCTTCAGGTGAGCTGGAATAAAGAAGCTGGATGTAACACCCAGGAACGAGCTGAAACAGAAATGACACACTTTGTCTATTGCAGTTTTTATAGTTATGCTAAGTGTCAACATAAAGAACTGTGACACCAGTGACTGGCTTCTTAAAAGGCGTCTGTTTAAATAGGTATTAAATTTATGTGACCTTGTCTGACTGAGTAGCAAGTAGTCTTGAAAAGCTATATTTATCCACCAGCAACTCTTGTACTCTGACTTATTCTGCTGTAACAGTATATTAGGCAGGGAAAGGTCAGTTCTGAAATGAGAGCACTGTTACAGGACTGCCACAATTTACATACTGAAGGTACCAGTGCTTAGACAGATCTAGGGTGACCAGATAGCAAGTGTAAAACATCGGGACCAGGGCTGGGGGGTAATAGGTGCCTATATAAGAAAAGCCCCCAAAATCGGGACTGTCCCTATAAAATCAGGACATCTGGTCACCCTAGACCAGGGGTCGGCAATGTTCGGCCCCATTGGCCCGGGACGGTGAACCGCGGCCAGTGGGAGCCGCGATCGGCCGAACCTGCCGCGTCAGCAGGTAAATAAACTGGCCCGGCCCGCCAGGGTGCTTACCCCTGCCCTAGACAGATCTTACATGTGGTCTGGTTCTCTAACCTATAGGACAGATAGTAAAGGTCCATTTTCAATATCATTTGGAAAAAGTATAAGTTGTAGCAACATGCATTGTAAATATTTAACCTCTTGGGCCTGACAAGCTAAACCAGCCAACATTTAGAACCCTTCTCTAAGGGCACTGTGAAAGGATGGCAACAGGACACACCTTTGAAAGGCTGCCCCAGGGTCCTAATAGTACACAAACAGTCACTGGAAGTTTCATACCACTAAGAAAAAGCTGGTAGATTGGCTGGGAAACAACAAGACCTTGCTAGATAAAATGGTATAAAATGCATTATTCCTGTCACTGCATTCCCCATGTTTATAAAATCAAAGTCCAGCTGGTTGTAGCAGGAATCTGATACTCCTTGTATACTCATTTCAAGACTGCTGTTCAAAGACATATGGACAAATTTTCTCCCAATTTTGCTGAAACCATCTCCTTTGTCTTTGGAGAGTAAATCTGCCAATTTTCTGGCCACACTAGTTTTCCAAACCAAAGTTACAAAGAAGCTGAAATGGGCTTGGACCACAGTAGTAGAGTGCCACCTTAGCTATAGACAGGGACCTATAAAATCCCCATGATAAATGGAGGCACCAGGTATCGCTCGTGCCCATCCAGGCACTGACATCTTCAGACGCTACTAACTGATATGGACAGTGCTAAGTCAATGGAAGAATTCTTCTATCGACTGAGCTACCACCTCTCGGAGAGGTGGATTAACTACAGCAAAGGGAGAACCCCTCCCGTCACTGTAGTGAGCGTCCAAGCGCTACAGCAGCGTAGCTGCAGTGCTGCAGCTGTGCACTGTAGCATTTTAAGTTTAGATATAGCCTGAGAAGCTCATCTCAGCTGAAGAACTTCCTTGCAGCGTTGACTCCCCGCTATCATAGCATTGGCCGGATTTGCTGGTTGGACAGTACTATCTTGTCTTATGTCCAGCAGATTGCGATTCTCCACAGTTGATGATTGTATCTGGGAATCTGTGACCGACACAGCTTGTCCCTGCGTTGTTTCTGTAATGGAAAGCATTTTTGTATGGACAGGTTGTTAATCTGACTCACAGCCCCCTAGGGGAAGGACCGGTGGGACTGCCTTGAGTCTGGCTCCTACCCTTCAACCCATCTGGCTTGGGTGACCCTACCAGGTGTAATACTCCAGCAGGCATAGCTCTCAGGGTCATCGGAACATGCGAGCCTTCCCATTCCATCAAGGCGCAGTCCCTGGGGAGATGCAGGAGAAAATGGAGGATCCTGGACACCCTAAAGGACTCTGACTTACACCCAGAGAACACACAAGGGTGACAAGGAAACTGAAGCAGGGAAGGGCAAGTAGGTGTTGAACTGTTTTGTCCAGATCTGTGTATCTCTTGTGCTGTGTACAGTGAAGAGTAACTGTTTTAGAAACGCTTTTGCAAAGATTGTGTATTATGTGTTTCAGTCATTATATATCCCTGGAGAGATAAACTGCAAACCAGTGCCCACGAGGATGTGCTTAAGTGACTGGTGTTTGGGGGTGCGGGGTGATCAGCATGGATCAGGGGGCCTACGGCAGCTGGACTGCAATGTCCCACTTCAGTGAAGGGGTGACTGAGAGTCTGTGCCCAGAAAGTGGCCCAGAGGGGCCAAAGAAAGAGAATGTAAGGATCTATTCAGACCAAGAGAAGCTTAAAAGGACCCAAACACAACAGCCTGGTGATTGTCTAGCTGGGGAAGCTTAACCAGGGGTGTGACTGGGTAAAATGCTATTTCCAATTAAGTCAATGGCAAACGCCCACTGACTTCAGTAGGGTCAGGACTTCACCCTAGAGCTATAATCTCAAAGCACTCATAGGAAACAAAGAGCAATATGCAACAAAGAGTCCTGTGGTACCTTATAGACTAACAGATGTATTGGACCATAAGCTTTTGTGGGTGAATACCCACTTCGTCAGACGCAATAAGTATCTTCCTTAGCTCTTGTGGCTTCATTGTCTCCCTTCGCCCACCCCTTTTCACCCCAGCCCCCAATCTTTCTCTCTCGGAGACTGGTTCCTTTGCCAGAGCCTGATATTTGATCACCGAGGCCCAAATCCTGCAAAGATTTATGCATATGTGTACCTCTGCAGCCATCTCTGGTGGGACTGGATGAATTAAATTATTTCCTTGATTTCAAAACGAAAATTAGTGCCTTCCTGCTCTTGAGACAGAAGCACATTCTAAGTGCTGTTTCACCCTTCAGAAGGGTAAGAGTAGTGCTATAAACAGCTGTAGATTGAGCTTCCACTATGTTCATTTTCCCTCGAGAACAATAATAATAAAACATGGCACATCTATAGTGCCTTGCAGCTGAGAATTTCAAAATACTTTGCAAACAATTAAATATTCTCCTGAAGTAGGTATTATTTTAGCCGTTTTTACCTGGAGAACCAAGGTACAGAGATGTTAAGTCACTTTCCCAAGGTCATATAGTGAATCAGCTGAAGAACCAGGAACTGAATTTAGGAGTCCTGGCTTGCAATCCCCCCTGGTCTGGTCTTTAGACATACTGGGTGAAATCTTGGCTCTTCAGAAAACAATGATAAAACTCCCATTGACTTCAAAGGGGTCAGGGTTTCACGCACTGCCTACATACATCAAAGACAACTGCAAGCTTATAGTGTATTTGCAGAAAATAAATAGTTACTCAAATGCATATTGTGCAAAAATTCTGTAACACAACTGGTACAGTATGCATACCTAAGCTTAAAAGGAAAGTGTATGTCGCAATAACACTGATTGTTGATATCCATTTAAAAGAAAGAAAAACAGACCCCCTGTTGCCCAGCCTTAGGTTAACAATGGCCGTTGACTTTGGCAACAAGCTGTAAGAATAGGAAGAAATTAATCAGAGTAGTTAAAATAAATACTTTACCTTTTAATGTAAGCTCTGGTAGTGCTGCTCCCTTTTCCAAATCTACATTAAAAAAAACCACCTTCAACTTTAATGTGAATGAATTCCGTTCCATTTGGGTGCTGTAATGCTTTAAAAACTAGTATTGATAAAAGCATTGATAAAAGGGCCCACAGAAGGGTAATGTAATATACACCTTGCCATCTAGGAGCTTCATGATTGTCATTGTTTATGGGTTGGATTAAACCTCACTGAAACTGGGGGTTGTAACCACCGCCCATCATTTGAAATAGTTATAAGAAGCCCTTAATGTCCTTTATAGAACCAGGCAGCTTACACAACAGGGGCCCCAAACTAAACCACAGGTACCCAGGAATTTGAATGATGTGGGCAGAGGGCTGTAAACTGTCTCCTGTTGTTTGATTCCTGCCGTGCTGTATTCAGGGAAGCAGGACTGTGTACATTCTTTGTAAGGAAATAGGATTGCACCAAAGAAACACCTATCACCAATTTCTCCCCCTAAATGGAGCTATCTGCAAGACCTTGAATTTTCAGCTAACTGCACAGGTCACCATGGCTATTCAGAACTTCATGAGCTAGATATCAGAACCTCGTACAGGTCGGTCGCATCTTACGCGCATTTACCATGCGCGATTTCAGCTTTACGCGGTCGGGGGGGGGGAAGTGCAGGCGATTTCACCAGCGTGAGACACGAATTTGCTGTTCCCACTAACATATTTTTGGGGGGGGACTTGACAGCAACAGCATGTCTTTAGGCCCATAGGCTTGCGCACGGGGTGTGCCGGGGAGGGATTGGATGGGGCATGGGAGTCCAGGGGTCTCTCAGGGGGTGGATTGGGGTCAGGGCAGTCAGGGGACAGGGAGCAAGGAGGGTCCTGGGGGGG
>NW_020664562.1:38679206-38900964 GCF_002925995.2 Terrapene triunguis | reverse complement strand
GGGTTGGATGAGTCAGGAGTTCTGGGGGGGGCTGTCAGGAGGCAGGGATGTGGAGAGAGGTTGGGGGGAGGCAGGGAGCGGGGGGGTTGTATGGGTCGGGAGTTCTGGGGATCCTGTCAGGGGGTGGGGAGCAGTTGAATAGTCCCGGGGGTCTGTCTGGGGGCGGGGGTGTGGATAAGGGTCGGAGCAGTCAGGGGACAGATAGGGGGTAGGATCCTAGGGGGGCAGTCAGGGGACAAGGAGCAGGGAGGCTTAGGTAGGGGGAGGAGTCCTGGGGGTCAGTTAGGGGCAGGGGTCCCAGGAGGGGGTAGTCAGTGGGGGACAAGGAGCAGGGGGGGTTGGGGGCTCTAGGGCGGGGCTCCCTGGGTGCACCCCCTAATGAAATGGGCTGCGCACGCCTATGTTTAGGCCTGTGATAAGGTTCTCCCCTATAATAACCCTGGAGGGTTGGCAAAAAAACAAAAACAAAAACCAGTTTAAATACAGGTCTGTCGCGTCTTACGTGCATTTAACATGTGCGATTTCAGCTTTACACGGTCGTCAAAAACAAAACAAAAACAAAAACAAAAAAGAGAAAAATAACAATTTTAATACTGTACTTGTAGTGCGGGCGATTCTGCCCGCCATTCAACTCAATGTAATTTTGACTATACGCGGTTTTCGCTTTATGCGCTAACCGCGGAACGGAACCCCCGTGTAAGATGAGACTCGCCTGTAGTGCGTATGCCCTAGAGAGAGTGTGAGATGGGAGAAGCGAATCTGCTGTTCCCACTGCAGTACTCAGTCCCGCTGTGCCTCTCATACTGTGCGCATCTCGCAGCTGAGTGAGATTCTACTGTGCCTGTACTGTTTAAAGACACAGTACGTATTTTTCGTATAACATGGCCCCTAAACACAAGCCACCTACTTCATCTGGTGCTCAACCGAAGAAACAGCAATCTGTTCCAACGCTGGAGGAAAAACTGGCTGTGTTGGACTTATTGAGAGACGGTATGTCCATCGGCAACGTGGCGCATAAATACGGCTGCAACTAATCTAGCATCCGTGCCATCAAGATTCGAGAGAGAGAAATTTGTCAAGCTGTGGCATCAAGTGCTCCAGTAACTGCTAAGGTGACGAGCCAAGTGTGTGATAAGACTTTAGTGAAGACTGAAAAGGCATTAAACTTATGGCTGGAAGACATGAACCGTAAACGTGTGCCTATCAATGGCAACATGCTGCGAGAAAAGGCTCTTAGCATCTATGCACTGTTCAAACCTCCTGCCAAAGAGGGACAGCCTTCTGATAAGAAGGAATTCAAAGCCAGCCAAGGTTGGCTTAACAGTTTTAGGAACCGCTTCAACCTCAAAAACGTGCAGACTACTGGTGAAGCTGCATCTGCCAATGAGGAGGCAGCAAAAGCCTACCCCGAATAATTAAAGAAAATCATAGGAAAAGGGCTATCTTCCAGAACAAGTTTTTAATGCTGACGAGACTGGGCTCTTCTGGAAAAAAATGCCCACCCGCACTTACATTTCGAAATCAGAAAGACAAGCCCCTGGCTTCAAAGCAGCTAAAGACCGTGTGACTGTGTTGCTTTGTGGCAATGCAGCTGGGCATTTAATAAAGCCGGGCTTGCTCTACAGGGCTGCAAATCCCCGTGCCCTAAAAGGCAAGAACAAAAATCTCCTGCCTGTGTTCTGGCAATCAAATAAAAAGGCTTGGGTGACGGCAGCATTATTTCTGGATTGGTTCCACAAGTGTTTCATTCCGGAGGTCAGCAGTACCTTGAAGAGAAAGGACTTGACTTTAAAGTGTTGCTGATCGTAGACAATGCTCCTGGCCACCCTGTGGCACTCCGGTTTGCGCATAACGACGTTGAAGTCGTCTTTCTCCCCCCCAATACCTCCTCCAACCTCTCGACCAAGGCGTCATTATCTGTTTCAAGACCATGTACATGAGGCTTACATTCTCACGGATCCTTACCACTATGGATGCAGATCCCAATGTTAATGTGATGGAGTGTTGGAAGTCCTTCAACATTGCTGATTGCATCACTTATATTAAACAGGCAATGGATGCAATCAAGCCTGAAATAGTCAATGCATGTTGGCGAAACCTATGGGAAGACTGTGTGAATGATTTTAAGGGTTTCCTGACCATTGACAAAGAAGTGAAACTCATTGTTCAGGTGGCCAGGCAAGTGGGTGGTGATGGCTTCATCGACATCCTTGAGGAAGAAATTGAAGAATTAATTGAGGGCCATAGAGAAACATTGACTAACGAAGAGTTAGAGGAACTGATAAAATCTCCTACAGAAGACGAAGATGATGACGAACAGGAAGAGCCAGCAACTTGGAATCTTCATAAATTTTCTGAAGTGTTCCAAGCAGCGAAACACTTGAATGATTTAATTTCTGAATATGATCCTTCTATGGAACGAAGCCTCAAAATCACACGTAGTATTACGGATGATTTGAGACCGTACCAAGAAATGTTTGAGGAGCTCAAGAGACAACAGCGACAGTTGCCAATCACCATGTTTTTAAAGAAAAAACAACCAGCAGCAGCAGAGCCTACACACTTCTCGAGCTGAACCAGAGCCAACCACTTCGTCTACGACTCGCTCTCCATCACCCAAGCCTGGCCCATCGTCTCCTGGATCGACATCAAGCCCTGACGACTCAATGATAGTGTTGTCAGGGGAAGAGGAAGACTAATCATTGGAGTGTGTACAGTACAAGACTAGCAAGAATATCCAGGATGACTGGTGACTGTTCAGGGTTACAGTACTGCACTGTACTGTACTGTTTTCATTTTTTATTCTTTCATTCTTCTGTCTCTCTGTTATGTTATTAAAAATACTGTAAAATTATATTTTGCATATGTAGTCTTTATTATATACTGTACTGTACATTGCTGTATACAATACATAGTACTGTACAGGGCTGTATACACAAAACTGTACTTTATGGGTGATTTAAGGGATTTTCAAGGGTCGATTTTCGCTTTACGCGTTGACTGCGGAACGTAACCCCAGCGTAAGATGCGACAGACCTGTACTCCAAATGCTCAGCTCTGTTGCCCATGAGCTAAAAGAGAATTGGCTCTAGATCATTGGTTCCCAAACTTTTTGGCATCACGCCCCCTTTTTAATTTTCGAGAAACCCTCATGCCCCCCACCTCTCCTTTACCATCATCCAACCCCCCTTTTAACAAATTCAATTAATAATTTAAAATTAAAAATAAACACAAATAGTTTTTCTTGGCACAAAAATTTAATAAAAATGTAATTTAAAATAAGAAATAGCATAAACAAACCAAGTTTAATGTGAAGGATGATGATGCATTTTCTTCATGAGGTGGGAAATCCTAGGTTTGAAAGATGAAAGTGCACAACACAAATCGTTTTCGACATCCAGTCGATTTCTTTGTTTCGTTTTTATTATGAGTAAATTTGAAAAGCTTTTTTCACAGAGGTACATCGACAAAAATCAAAGAATAACAGGTAGCGCTTCTTCTCCAACTTTCGAGTAAATTGGGAAATATTTTATCCAAAATTCCTCCAGGCTTAAGTTTTCGAAAATATCTTTCGCACTTGAATCATATTTCATTTTGAGTGCTTGTTCTTACAATACTTCTGGCAATGAATTGACATCAACACTGAACGGATTACGTGCTAATTTATGAACGGGGCTGCCAGAAAAGTTGTCTGGAAAATAGCAGATGAATTCGTCAGCAAGGCAGTCCAGATGAAACACAATTTTGTTCTTCGTATCCTCTTTATAAAGTTCTTGGAAACCTTCATTTTCAGCAAGTGATGAAAATGTTGGAAAAGATGAAAAATTAGGCATCTGAGCTTGGCGTTCGACATTTCCAAAGCTTGATTTTTTTCGTAAACGCTTTGATGGCATCGTGGTGCACTATAATCTTTGCAGCATTGTTTCCTTGCAGCTTCAAACTGAGATTGTTCAAAGATTCAAAAATGTCCATGAGGTATGCCAGTGAAATTGAAACGTTTGGTCCGTAAACGCACAATATAACTCTTCTTTTTTCTGTTGCTTGAGGAAAATTTCCACTTCGTCTTTCAGTTCGAATAATCTCGAAAGCATGTTCCCTTTGGAAAGTCATCGTAACTCCGTGTGAAACAATGATCCGCTCCCAAATTCACGCAAAGAGCCGCAAAAAGTCTCATATTTAAAGCGCTGTTCTTCACAAAATTGACAACTTTGATGGCCAAATTCAATGAGTCCAGTGGGTCATCTGGAAGGGTTTTAGCAGCCAACGCTTGTCTGTGTATGACACAGTGAGTTGTGGTTACAGCTGGATTTTTTTCTTTCACCAATGTCACAAATCCAGAGCAAGAGCCAAGCATTGCTGGAGCACTGTCTGTGCATACACCAACCAGTTTTTCCCATGAAAGTCCATTTTCTTCAAAACAGTCGGAAACTGTTTTCATAACATCAGAAGCCTTTGATGTGGTCGTCAATTCCTTCGAAAAAAGCAGTTCTTCTTTCACAATTTCATCGTTAATGAATCGAACATAGACGAGCAACTGACAGCATTGTGCTACATCAGTGGTATCGTCGCACTGAATTGCGAAAGAAAAACTGCCTGCACAACTTGAAGTTTTAGATCTTTTGCCATGTCATCGATGCGACGTTTCACGGAATTGTTGGAAAGCGAAATTTCTGATATTTTTTTCTTGCTTTCGGCACCAAGCACAATATCAGCTGCTTTCAACAAACAAGGCTTCACAAGAGTTTCTCCTATTATGTGCGCTTTCTTGGCTTTAGCGATGAGCAATGACAGTTCATAAGATGCTTCTACCACTTTGGCGAACTCTTGATGGATGAAAAGCTCCAGTAGTGTCCAGTTTCATGCGTTTTAAATTTTGAAGTTTAGCAGCAAAAAACTCTTTTGGTTTGTCTTTCAAAGCGCTGTGGTTCTTTGTCAAGTGTCACTCAAGACGACTAGGTCTCAAGGCATCACTGCTGTGAACTGCGTGGCATACTACGCATTGAGGATGATCGATCCTGTTTTTTTCCGTAACGGTGAAACCATACTTAATGTAGTACTTCCTTATCTTAATTGCGGCCATAATATACTAATAAAAAAATCTATATAAATAATTTTCCTGATTCGTTAATAATAATAATAACGGATGCAAGTTAATTTACTACTACTACTATTATGTATGGACGCGTACTGCCCTATATATACCCCACCACTAGTCCGGCAAGTAGACGGTCTTGCGCGGTGAGTGGTGGAGATAACCACTCCCACGATAGAACAGTCTCAAACACTCTTGTGAGTGAGGAAGATTTAAAAAGTTCCGTTGCTTTCTACATCGTTCTTCGGCCTTCCCACCGACCGAAACGTCACTCCTACACGTCGAAAGGCAAATTTCGTGGTATGAAATTTGAAAACATTGCAGTTATATACTTTTATTTATAGTTGTATTTTTATTATTATTGTACTTTATGTTATACCTTTATTCTTGCCTACTTATATTCATAATCAAAAATGAGAAGATTGTTAATACTTTATTGTAGTTAAATAATATAGGCCTGTAATTGGACAATTTTATGAATAGTTATTATGTATACAGATATATATAATTTATTGTCTGTTGGTCTATTAAATAAATAAAAATAAAAAATTTGTACGCTGATAAAAAAAAAAATTCATTATGAAAATTTCACAGCCTCACGCCCCCTTTGGAATTTCTTCATGCCCCCCCCAGTTTGGGAACCAATGCTCTAGATGTTAGCAGCATAGGGCCTATGTTACAGTTGTGCAGTTCTGATTTCAGCAATAGAGGGCAGTGGTGCACCTACACACAAACTAACCTTTTTACTTATTCATAGAAGCAGAAAGATGCGGGCTTCATGGACCTGGGGCTATTTACTGTACGCAGACACAGAAAAACATGGTATGTGCCCTAAAGAGTTTCCAATCTAATATATAATAATACTGTATGTTGTCCTTATGTAATGCTTCACATCTTTTAATTGCTTCACAGCCTTTACTGAATTAATGCTCACTTTCACGCCACTTTGGAGGTAGGCATTATCCTCATTATACAGATAGGGAAGAGAGGAGGGTAAGTGATTTATCCAGGATCTCAGAGCATCAGGGGCAAAGCATGTGGTTGTGGTCTAAATATATGTTTTGCACTGAACAACAATACATTCAGACAGCAGAGGTCCATAGTGCCAAGTATCCATGACCACACTGTATGCCTTTATTTGAAGAGCTCCATAGTATTATTACTGATTGGTACAGGTAGGTTAATCACAGGTGTGGTGACTGTGTGACTGCTGCCAGTCCATGACTGGAAAGCGTCCCCTCCTGACCTCAAGTCCAGTCTTCGGAGCTTGATATACAAGGTCTTCGTCTCTGAGACAGGCAATATGACCTAAAAGGACCAGCCAACAGTAGCCAACGATGACTTCAGTCCGCCCAAGGCCAATTCTTAAAACTATATCCTTATTACTGATCGAGTCAAACCATCTTATACCCACCAGTCGCTGCTGGCAACGCATATGAAATGCCTCTCACCCTCCTGATGTCTTGGGCTAGGTCTACACTACAGCGGGGGGGTCGACCTAAGATATGCAACTTCAGCTACGTGAATAGCGTAGCTGAAGTGGCGTATTTTAGGTCGACTTACCTTGCTGTGAGGACAGCGGCAAGTCGACCGCTGCCGCGCCGCCGTCGACTCCGCTACCGCCTCTTGCCGCAGTGGATTTCCGGAGTCGACGGTAGAGCCATCAGGGATCGATTTCATCGCGTCTTCACTAGACGCGGTAAGTCGATCCCCGATAGACCGATTGCTACCTGCCGGATCGGCGGGTAGTGAAGACGTGCCCTTGTTTAAGCAATGTCCATGTTTCACATCCATATGAGAGGATCAGAAATAGGCAGGTTTGATAAATCCATACTTTTAGATATCATTTCACCTTTGTTTGATTCCAGACCCTATGCAGGTCCTTCATGGCTGAGGCTGCTAACCCAATACTCCTTAGGATGTCTGGCTGGCTGCGTCTGTTTGCTGACATAAATCATACACTACATCCATGGTTTGTCCAGAAGCACAGATGTCTGATATCACAACTTTGGGCCGACCCTCTGGATTCTTGTTTTTGCCCAAGAAACTCTTAGCCCAAGAGAAGCTGCCTCTTGCTGGAAGCTCTCTAGTGCAGTGGCTCTCAACTTTTCCAGACCACTGTACCCCTTTCAGGAGTCTGATTTGTCTTGCATACCTCAAATTTCACCTCACTTAAAAAGTACTTGCTTACAAAATCAAACATCAAAATACAAAAGTATCACAGCACACTATTACTGACAAATTGCTTAGTTTCTCATTTTTACCATATAATTATAAAATAAATCTATTGGAACATAAATATTGTACTTACATCTCAGTGAGAATAAACAAGTCATTGTATGAAATTTTAGTTTGTACTGACTTTGCTAGTGCCTTTTATGTCGCCAGTTGTAAAACTAGGCAAATATCAGAATGCTGTACCCCCTGGAAGACCTCTGCATACCGCTGAGAACCATTGCTCTAGTGCATCTCTGAGGACTTGTCTTCACTACTGCACTAATAAGGGCTTGTCTACATTACTCGCCGGATCGGCATGCAGCGATTGATCCAGTGGAGGTTGATTTAGCGATAAATCGACCACTGAGCACTCTCCCCTCGACTGCGGTACTCGACCAGAACAAAGAGCGCAAGTGGAGTTGATGGGAGAGCATCAGCTGTCAACTTACCACAGTAGATCTAAGTACGTCAACTTCAGCTACACTACTGAAATAGCTGAAGTTGCATATCTGAGGCTTGGTCTACACTTACCCCCCAATTCGAACTAAGGTACGCAACTTCAGCTACGTGAATAACGTAGCTGAAGTTCGAAGTACCTTAGTTCGAACTTACCTCGGTCCAGACGCGGCAGGCAGGCTCCCCCGTCGACTCCGCGGTACTCCTCTCGTCTAGCTGGAGTACCGCAGTCGACGGCGAGCACTTCCGGGTTCGACTTATCTCGTCCAGACAAGACGCGATAAGTCGAACCCAGAAGTTCGATTTCCAGCCGCCGAACTAGCGGCTGGGTATAGACGTACCCTTAGATAGACCCCGTGCAGTAGTGTAGACAAGCCCTAAATCAGCACCGCTGCCTCAATGTAGTGGTGCCAATTAAGTGCTTCTGGTGAAGAGGCACTATGTGGACCACCCAGGTAATTACTCCACCTCAATGACAGCATCTCCCCTGGACATAGCACAGTGTAGACACTGCTTTAAGTCGATGTAAGTTACCTCGCCCAGGGGGGTGGTTTGCGTCCTGACCAAAGAGGCCAGTCTCCCGCATAATCCAGGTCAGCAAAAGAGGTTGCATATCAGTTATACAGTTCTGCACTGGCTATGGACGATTACTGCCAAAGATCACCCAGGGGAAAGTTTATAGTGGCCTGATCTAATCCCCCATGTGGCTCCTCCAGTGCCAGGGTCGCCCTTCCCCACTCAGAGCAGACACGTGGCCACGGCTATGGGGTGCTGGGTCCCTGCTGCACTGCCCCCTCCCGCAACCTCCCCGCGTGAAGGCTTCGCCTCCTGCCTGTGCCTTTAAGTGGGCGGAGGAGAGGGCTGGGTGCGGGAGGCTGATGACCGCGGCGAGCCCCGCCCAGCGGCTGCTCCGGGAGGAAGCAGGGAGCGCCGCCGCCGCCGCCGCCAGCCCTGCAGCCCGGTGTGCACCATGGTGAAGATCGTGACGGTCCGGACCCAGGCCTACGCCGACCAGAAGCCCGGCACCAGCGGGCTGCGCAAGCGGGTCCGGGTGTTCCAGGACAAGGCGCACTACGCCGAGAACTTCATCCAGAGCATCGTGGCCACGGTGCCCGCGGCCGAGCGGCGGGAGGCCGCGCTGGTGGTGGGCGGCGACGGCCGGTTCTACATGACCGAGGCCATCCAGCTGATCGTCCGGATCGCCGCCGCCAACGGGGTAGGGGGCCCGGCCCGCGCCCGACGTGCCCGGGGCAGCGCCCCCTGCAACTCCCCTGCGGTGCCCGCGGCTCCCTGCCTCGCAGCGCCCCCCCTTCCTGCTGCCCCCCCCTTGGACTGTGCATCGTGGGGGGCAACGTGCCCCTGAGTTGTGCCCCCCCCAGCTGGCGAGGGCCGCCCCGCCGCGATCCCCGCGCCTTGCATGCCCTACAGCGGGTGCTTGATTCCCCTTTTCCCCATCGCACGTTCCCCCCCCTTTTCCCCCCGCCCGCCCGGCCCAGCGAGACTGCAAACAGCAATCCGCAGTCGATTGGGGGGCTGGGGGGGGGCTGCAGGGGGCAAACAGTGGCTGGGGGATGAAGGCCCTAGTTATCTTGAGGGTTGGAATCGCTGTGCCCTTCAGGCACCGTCTGGCAAAGGACAGGGTCTGATGGCGCATTGAGGTGCTGCCTACGTGTGGATCGGTGAGTTACTGAGGTTTGGGTTTTCTGTACGGAGATCCTTGTGGGGGAGGGGTGGCCCGGCTCTTGCGTTCACCTTGGGGGAAGGCGTTAGGTCTGATGCTCTTTGACATTTAAGTTAACCTTTCAGGCATTAGAGATACAGTTTCCCTAGCTTGCTTCAGCAGCGCATGCAGCCCTTACTTAGACTGGCCAAAGGTTATTCTTATTGACTTTACAGGGCTTTTGTAACATTGCAAGGCAAGACTGCCCAGCTCCTGGGAATCCATCTGATCTGCATGGCAGAAACTTTTCTTGTTAGACACAATGATTTGTTTACCCAGTTGCAAGCTCACACTATGGCCTGTATGTGCAAAGGCTGCAATGTTCCCACGCCACCTGCATTTAAGGAAACAGCTCTGGTCTTGTTATGCTTCTGGTTCCTCGCCCGCACTAGTTTATACATTAGCCTGGCACTAGAAAACGGGGCCTCAGGGTATGATTGTGGCAGAAGGTGGGAATTGTCTGTCCCCAGCAGTGAAACTGGCTCCTAACTGCTCATGAAACTAAAGTAGTAATTATTATTAGGCTATGAAGAAAGTTCTGTCCAGGCCTGCATTTTACACAAGGGCTAATGGCAGAAGTAGGAAACTGATGACATTTTCTGCACCAATACAATGGAAGTAAATTGACTAATTATACAGCAGGCACTGTTACTAAAACCTTGAAACTGGGAGTATGGATTTTAATTGTTATCTAAGATAACTGGAAATTGTAGTCTATTGATGTGGATATGCACAAAGATTCAGAATTTTAGTTTCATTGCGGAGCTATAGAAGCAATGAGATGTCTGTAACTAAAGATGGATGTATAACTTTGTCAGCAGTGTTCCCTCTAATTTTTCCCACCCACGTGCGGAATGAATTTTGTTACATGCACCAATATGGAGGTGATATGTGATACATGATCTTCATATTGGTGCACATAGCAAAATTTGGGGGGGGTGGGGCTGAGGGGTTCAGAGTGTGGAAGGTGGCTCAGGACTGGGGCAGAGGGTTGGGGTGCAGGGGTGTGAGGGCTCCGACTGGGGGTGTGGGATCTGGGGTGGGGCTGGGGATGAGGGGCTCAGGGCTGGAGCAGAAGGTTGGGGTGGGGAAGTGAAAGGGGCTCCAGCTGGGGGTGCAGGCTCTGGGGTGGGGCTGGGGATGAGGGGTTTGGGGTTCAGGAGGGTGCTCTAGTGGGGAGAGAGGACTCCCCCCAGCAGCACCTGGGCTGGGATGGAGTTGGTCATTTGAATTCGGAATGTGTGACTGCTTGATCAATGATCAATGTTAATCGTGTCCCTTGGCATCTTTCTTCGCCCGCCAGGCGGGGACGTGATGCTGCTAGGATAACTCAGTAGATGCTAAATCTGTGGAGATGAGCCTTGCCTCAGCCGGCTAGTTACATGAAACCTGACAAATGGATCGTGTCATGCTGTTCTGGGCCTCCTGGCTGTTCAGATGCCTCTCATCTGCATGAGACGCTCTCCTTTGTAGAAAGCAACTGTAGAGTGGTGTGTAGGCTGAGCTGAAGATACTGGCTAGTTGCAGACAGTCACTGCAGCAGCGTAGGAGCATGGATAATCAAATCCACTGAAGCCAGTGACATCTCACAGGATAAAAATGTAATTTACAATTTACAAGAAAAGTCATATAGAACTTGGTCTTTTACATTCTTCTCATAGCAGCTGCTCACTTCGTAATCTTCAATCAGTGCCCTAGTTTGTCGTTCCTTAACCAGAATGGCCCCTCCTTGTGTATAGTGATGAAAGGAGTGGATGAAGCAGCTTATTTTAATTTAAAAAAGAAAACAGCCGTGGTGGAGCTGAAATTTTTTAGAAAAGGGGTAGAGTGGGAATGTGAATGTTAATGTGTAGCATGCGTACCTAGCTGCACTGGCAGCAGGGAGCACTTCAGAGCCTCATGAATAAACAAATAATGGAATTAGTTTCAGCAGGATAAAGGTCTGGTTTGTTCAAGTTTTTGGAAGCATACCCAGGCGTCTAATGAGATCTGGTGCTTTTCCAGAAGGCTGATCACCACACAATTGGTGATGCTTCCGCCCACTCCAGGGCCCCCAAGAGGTATGGGGAGAGGGATGGAAGCTAGGCCAGCTTGCATCCTAAATAGCCCTTTCATTAGGTGTGGCTAGCGCTCTTAAACTTCCCAATAACTGCTGCATCTCTGAGTGTACTGTAGTGATAGCGTTTTATCTAGGGAAAGGGACCCTCCTTAGAAAAAGTATTTCTGTAGTTTGTGGTTACAGGGTTTTCCTTGTAATGTGCTTTCTGGGGGATTGGGGAGAACAAGCCGGTGTGTTCTTCTTGCACCCTGGTTTTGCAAACACTTATATGCATGTGTAACTTTGTGCACACGAGTAGTTCCTTTTAGTTCACTATGTGTGTAAAGTTATGTGTGTGTAAGTGTTTGCAGGAGCAGGGTCCAGGATTAAAGCAATCATCAGCCTGTGCTTCCCATCCCCAGAAAGCACATTAGAAGGGTAAAACTATAACCCCGACTACAGAAATATTTCTTTTAAGGAGGGTCCCTTTTCCTAGGTAAGCTGTCACTACAGTACACACAGCTGAAGCAGTTATTTGGAACCTTTAGTCAGACACAGTTACATGTCATGAGGGGCCTGTTTGCCAAGGGGTGTTTGCATTGCTCAGTAATTGGTCTGATTAGGTTAAAACTGTTTGTTAGGGCAGAATAGGGCTCTGAGAAAGAGAGACATTCTGGAAAGAAACAGGGAAACACGAAGCAAAGGAGGAAGAAAATAACTGATACAGATTGTGTGGGCTAGGAGGCTAAACAGGGCCGGCTCCAGGCACCAGACGAGAAAGCACGTGCCTGGGGTGGCACATTGTAAGGGGCGGCATTCCGGCCAATTTTGGGGTGGCCAGCCCAGCCCTGCAGGGGTACAAACTAGCGATCCCCGCTGCTCACCGTGCCGCCGGGCTCCCCAGGACGCGCCACTCCCCACCGCCTGCACCGGCCTCCGCCTCCCGCGTCGATCTGAGCCCGGCCCGGCCGAGCCGCCTTTAAAGGAGTGGCTGAGCCAGCACCTCCTGCAGCCCCCGGGGGCTCTGCCTGCCCGGCCGGGAGAGACACCCCAAGGCCGGAGGGGGGAGCCCCTCGCCCGGCTGCGAGCGGGCTGCAACGCCTGGCTGCCCACGGGTGGAGGGAGCGGGCGGGTGCCTCCCTTCACCCCCCTGCAAGCCACCTTGACCGCCCTCCACGCGCTCCCTGTGGCTGCCGTTTTTTAAATTTTTTTTGTTTGTTTCGGCAGTTTGGCCTCCTTTTTTTTTTTTTTTTTTTTTTTGCCTCTTCCGGCAAAAAAGCTAGAGCCGGCCCTGAGGCTAAAGGCTGAAACGTGAAGGAAAAAGGTTTACTTTATACACAGCAAGGAAAGGTATTAACCAACTTAAAAACCAAACAGCTACTGCCAAAGACATCAGCAGGCAGATCATAGCTGAAGATTTCAAGCAGGAATATTATGGTGTTGCAACTCCTTGAAACTTCTACTGAGGCAAGCTCTGTATACTTTCCTTTGTGAAGGAATTTAAAAAGAAAGCCACCAAGGAGAAATTTTTGTCATACTGAAAAGGTGAACTAAATTTCACACTGGCAGACCAGGTCTTCACTACAAACTTAGGTTGACAGAAGCCGCCTTACCTCCACCTAATAATGTACTGTGTGCGTCTACACTACCAGGTCCCTTCCGCCGACCTACCTCACCTGTAACGTTGACTTAATTACTTCACCTCCGCGAGAGGCGTAGCGCCTAATTCAATGTTGATGGGTCGACAGAGAGGCAGTGTAGCTGCAGCCTTGTGTATGTCAATTGAATTGAAGTGTCCCACAATGCTCTGCAGTGACCACTCTGGAGATCGTTTTCAACTCCGCTGCATAGCAGCCAGGTACACAGGAAACAGCCCCTCCCCTGTTAAACCCCCAGGGACTTTTGAGTTCCCATTTCCTGTTTGATCAGGGTGGAGAGCTCGCCAGCCCAGCTGATCATGGCAACTCTACGCTCCAAACGCACCTGGAGATAGTGGATCTTATTCACCTGTGGGGAGAAGAGTCTGGGCAGGCACAGCTCCGATCCAGCCGAAGAAACATAGCGATGTATGTAAAGATTGCATGGGACATGGGGGAGAAGGTCTACAGCAAGGACACGCAGCAGTGCTCCATGAAAATCAAAGAACTTCGGCAGGCATACCAGAAGGCAAGGGAGGCGAACAGTCGTTCTGGTTCTGCACCACAGGCATGCAGCTTCTACAATGAGCTGCATGTGATTCTCGGCAGAGACCCCAAATGCAGTGTGGATACCTCCTAAGAGTCTGAGTCCCGGGCCACCTCAGGCAACAACGAGGAAGACATTCTGGATGAGGAAGAGAAGGAGGAGGAGAATGGGAGACAGACGAGAGGTGGATTCATTCTCCCTGAGAGTCAGGAGCTATTTTTAACCCCGGAGCCCAGCCAGTTGGAGGACAGCTTGGTGGCCAAGCATGGTGCCAGGGAAGACGCCTCTGGTTAGAATACATTTCCAATCAAACTGCAGGGGTTACCTGCACTTATATTTTATGTTTAATCTGAAGAAAACGTGAGGTGCAGGGGGTATCTGCTTCCCGTGGCTGCCACCAGCAATGCAGAGGGTGCCCCCCAGAAAAGACTGTTTATGTGCATAGGGATAGCCCGGGAATCCTCCATGGAGATCTCCAGGAAACTTTCATGGTAGTACTCTACAATCTTTTGCAGCAGGCTTCTGGGGAGGGATGCCTTATTTCTTCCACCACAGGAGGATGCTTTCACAGACCGCTCCAATATTAACTCTGCTGGCATCATTGTGATACACAGCATAGCAGCATAAGGACCAGGTCTGTACCCAGACGCTTGCAGCATCTGCTCCCTTGCTGCCTCTGTTACCCTCAGGAGACTGATATCACACAGGGTCACCTAAGGGAGACAGTGGAAGTTTTCATTACAAGTGCTTTTACCGCACACACTAGAGCCTGTGATCCGCCACCTATGGGGTGACTTCTGGATCCCTTAACCATGCTTTCCCTAGCATGCCGGTGATTTGGTTGGCAGGGATTGGCGTTGACCTCAAATTCTGCAAGTCCAAGGTGACTATTGCCAGAAGTGTTAAGGGAAGGTGTGTGTGTGTGTGGGGGGGGCTTCCTGTGTTCTCTCATGGCTGCAAATGACCCGCCCCACCCCCGGAGCCAACTCGGACAAAGACTGCAATTTGGGAGGCTTAATGCTGGTCCCTGGTCTTAAAGCAATGTCCATGTTGTCCTCCTGCCAACCTGTGCTCCTGACATGGGTTTCCCACAAGTTGTAGCACCAGGCCTGTCGCTCATGCCACTAGCCCATACTCACCATGGCTAAATAGCAAACCGGTTTGTTGAATAGCTAGGGAGTCTCATCATGTTCTGGCTTGCACCTGAGTGTAATAAGGGGAGTGTTTTTTAAATAGCAACATTGCACTAGACTGAGGGTATGCACAGACAGTGGTTGCCTCGTGTTTTGCATGCCTTATAGTGGGAAGCATGGCCTTCAGCACATCCTCCACACCGGGAGAGAGGCTTTTGCAGATCAGAAGGTGGAAAAAGAGAACACATGATGACATGTTCAGCGAGATAATGAATGCCTCTGCGACAGCTGAGACGAGCTAAGAGCCTGGAGGATTTAGTTGTCTGAAAAACTGGACATGGAGAGCATCCCAATAGCATGAGCGTGCCATGCAGGATGCATTGCTGTGGATTATGAAGGACCAGTCAGACGTGCTGAGGCATCTGATTAAGCTTCAAGAAAAGCAGCTTGAGGTTAGACTCCCTCTGCATTCCCTGTAGAACTGCCTGCAAGCATCGCCCTGTTCAGAATCCCCCCTCCAAAAACATTCCAGGAGGCAGGGGGTGGATGGAAGGTGCAGTATCCCTTCCACTCAACACCGGGAGAGGGTACTAAGAACAAAAGGAAGACCTTTGATGGGCAAGACTGCTGTGCTTTTACAGACAAACTGACTTGGTTTCTTCCCTCCCAATTTTATCCCACCATTTTCCCAAGGTTAAATTATTTTCCTGTTCTTTCAGTTTCTTTGTTTGTGCAATAAACGTCAACATTTCGAGAATGAAATGCTCTATTTATTCCAGTCATGGGGGCTGGGAGGAAGCGGGGTACAGGGAAACTGATGCAACGGAAGGGATGATGTGGGAAGGCACAACACAGATAAGCGGCACACATTACTGTGGCTCATTACTGAAACGGGTTTTCAAAGTCTTCTGGAGACACAGCTCCTTGCTGGGCTCTTCTTATTGCCCTGGTATCTGGCTGCTCAAAATTAGCTGTCAACCTGTCTGACTCCACCCCTGCGGAAACTTCTCTCCCTTTGCCTCACAGATATTGTGGAGCACACAGCAGGTAGCGATAACAATCGGGATATTGCTTTCACTGAGGTCTAACTTAGTAAGCAAACTGTGCCAACGACCAATTAAACACCCAAAGGCACATTCCACCATCATTCTGCACTTGCGCAGCTTATTGTTGAACTGCTCCTTACTGCTGTCCAGGTGGCCGGGTATGGCTTCATGAGGATGGGTCTCCCAGGATCTCTATTGGCATTTCAACATAGTCAGTGGTTACTTTGCCATCTGGAAAGAAAGTCCCTGATTGCAGCTTTCTGAACAGACCTGCGTTCCTAAAGATTCATGCATCATGCGCCTCTCCTGATCATCCCATGTTGATGTTGGTGAAACGCCTCCTGTGATCCACCAGCGCTTGCAATACCATTGAAAAGTATCCCTTAAAGTTTATGTACTCTTTGGCTAGGTGGTCTGGTGTCAAGATAGGAATATGCGTACCATCTGTTGCCTCACTGCAGCTAGGGAACCCCATCGTGGCAAAACCATCCACTATGTCCTGCACGTTGCCCTGAGTCACAACCCTTCTTAGCAGAAGTCGATTAAGGGCCCTGTACACTTGGATCACAACAGCTCCCATAGTGGATTTACCGGGGGGGGGGAGAGGGATAGCTTAGTGGTTTGAGCATTGGCCTGCTAAACCCAGGGTTGTGAGTTCAATCCTTGAGGGGGCCACATAGGGGTCTGGGGCAAAATCAGTACTTGGTCCTCCTAGTGAAGGCAGGGGGCTGGACTCAATGACCTTTCAGGGTCCCTTCCAGTTCTAGGAGATAGGATAGCTCCATTAAAGAAGAACTTGGAATTGATTCCCTGCTGACTGGCAGTCTGGCCACTCGCTTCTCCATTGTCAGAGCAGCTCTCATTTTAGTGTTGCTGTGCTTCAGGGCTGGGGAAAGCTCTGCACAAAGTTCCTGGAAAGTGGCCTTCCACATTCGAAAGTTTTGCAGTCACTGCTCGTTATCCCGTGGCTACGTAATGATGCAATCCCACCAGTCAGTGCTTATTTCCCGGGACCAGAAATAGCGCTCCGCCGTGTTCAGCTGCTGCGCAACTGCCAGGAGCAACCGGGAATTGTTTCGTGTTATGGCTTGCAGCAGGGCTGCTAGAAGGACATCGCAGTGTTCCGTGCGGCAGCTCCTGTCTCGGCTCTGGACATACTGCAGGATAAGGCGCCAGGTGTTTGTAATGATCACAACAAGAGTGCACGACTCTGCAGAGTCCATGCTTCTTGGACTATGGCTAAGGCTAAGATTTAGTCAGGGGTATTTTTGGTAAAAGTCATGGACAGGTCACGGGCAATAAATAAAAATTCACGGCCTGTTACCTGTCCATGACTTTTACCAAAGATACCCCTGACTAAATCTCTACTTCTGGGCCCCACTGCTCTGGAGGGCTGCTGCTCCAGGGGAGCCCTGCTCTAGTGCCGGAGGTTGAGTGCCCCCGGCTGCTGCTCCCCAGGGACTGCTCTCCAGACAGCCTCCGGGTGCCCCTAAGGCCGCTGCTCTAGCTGCCCTGTGACCACTGCTGCCTGGGCGGTCCCTACGGCGCCCCCAGGACCTCTGCTCAGGTGCTCCCTGGAGCCAGCTGCACTGGCCACTGCTTGGGCGGTCCCTGGAGCCAGCTGCCCGGGGCCGCCCGAGCAGCGGACGGTGCGGCTGATCCCATGGACCACCCAAGCAGCTGGCCCTGGGTCGCTTCAGCAGCGGCTGGTGGAGCTGGCTGTCGGGCACCTTGGAGTCAGCCATACCAGCTGCTGTGGAAGTCAGAGAGAATCGCAGCCTTAGTTATGAATGCATAGCAGGGTTTATGGGCCTGCTGTATGTGTGCTAACAAATCAGAGAAAAGTGCTAGAAATTAGAGTGGGGAACACACTGAACATTTCATATTCACATGCTGTAGACCCTCATAGTCATCTTGTGTGTAAACATGGAGCTATATAGACTGTAATTCACTTGGAATTCTTGCAGTTAATCTAGAAAATGATGTCATTCCGTCTTGATCTAGAGAGAAAGGAAGGTTCATTCATTCTTTCTGTGCGCTTCCCCAAAACTGTTTTGATTCCAAAATGTTTCTTTCACTTTAGAACTGATTGTTGTAAGGCTACTTTAGCCAGTAACTTCTGCTCAGGTCTCTCATCTCATAAGATTCTCTGCCAGAAGGTGAATGTCTTTCAAATCAAAAATAGTGCTTATAGTACAGGGTAAGATTCACTGTCACTGGTCATATAGAACTTAAGCAATATGGAAAGGTGACTTTGAGAATCTTAGTACTGAAGGCTAATGGCAGAATTTGGTTCTCTGCATTTTTCAGAATCACACAGGCTTAGGTTGATACAGTTTGTGGTACTGAAAGCCAATATGTAGAAATAGCAGGAAAATGACCTTTTGACTAAGACTCACAGTCTAAAGTTTAAATTTTCTGAAAACACAATCTTTTTTTATCATTAACCAAAGTCACCGTTAGCAGGAAAAAGTGCATAGCCCTGGCCACGTTCTTGCATGTCCAGTTCCTCTTGGTAGCAAACTAGAAAACTGCACCAGTAAGTACTCCACAGCTTTTCTATCTTTAAAAACCAGGGGGGAAATCCAGGATTTTGCAAGAGGTGCCCTTCCTCCCCCCACCCCATTCATCCTCAGAACAAGGATGGCATGGGCAGTGGCAGGGCAAGCTTTCCCACCCAATCTCCACTCTGCCAGGGTGGAGACATTGGGTGAAATCCTGAGCCCATTGAAGCCAGTGGCAAAACACCCACTTCATCTCTAGTTCAGCCTCAGACCTTTTTTCTTTCTTCTGGGTCTGTCAAAAGAGGTACTAATTTTAATGGTGATTTTTTTTTCATACAGACACTTGCCCATTAAGGGATAAGCTGTGAAACAGCCATCAGGTGAAAAATAAAGGTAAAGGGTCTTGTATTCCATGCCTATCCCCAACCAGTCACTGTTGATTGGCACTAAGATCAAAGTAAAGTAAAAGGTTGATTCCTGTTATCTGGAAACCTCCTAGAGTACCTGGTCTAATTTCAGTGTGAGAAGTGCCGGGGCTGCCTGAGATGCCTCTGAAACTTTGTGACAGAAAGTCAAACCAAATGAAGCCACGGAAGATGTATTAGATTTTGGTAGCTGAATTCCACTGCTGCTTAATTATACGTGGTGTGTGTGTGTGTGTGTTGTATAAGTATAATCACTGGGTTCATAGTGGCCTTTCCGCCCTGCCAATGGGTACGTAGTTTCATGTAAATCTCCCCCATGCAATAGAAGGGGAACTTTGTTCTAAGAGTTTACTTTTTGCATGTGCTTGAATAATGAGGCATTTCAAGGGGTTGGACATCCTACAGTAAGTTGAACTTACAGTGCCATCTGGGAGTGAGAAGGGAAACTGCTTGCCTAGTATCAGAGGGGTAGCCGTGTTAGTCTGGATCTGTAAAAAGCAACAGAGAGTCCTGTGGCACCTTTAAGACTAACAGATGTATTGGAGCATGAGCTTTCGTGGGTAAATGCCCACTTCTTCGGATGCATTCACCCACGAAAGCTTATGCTCCAATACATCTGCTTGTCTAGGTGTTTTAATAAATACCAATGGGAATTTCCTATGTAAATCCTCCTGCAATGATCAGAAAGCAGACCCGCTGTGTGAACGGAGTACAAGTAGAACCTTGTTAGTCAACCCTGGGAATTGTTTTTCCACTTCTGTACCACAAGAGGGAAACCTATACCTAAGAACTTAACCACAGTGCCTATGCATTTCAGGACACCAAAGTAAAGATGAGTGAGTTAATACTAATACAGAGCTTTAAAGATGTAAAATTATTTTATTTGGCTTCTTAGCCTATTTATTCTCTCCAGTTGCAGAACTGAAACCCCAAGAAATCATCCCCATAGAACACTTTGCAAATGGTCACAACAATCAAATTGTTTTTAAAATTATGACTTTTTTTTTCTTTTTTTTGCTTTAATAGCAGGTAGGCTGGACCGTAATGAAGTGTGGCTTCATAAATTGCTCAATTAATGTTTGTTAAATGTTTAGAGATACTTGGACAAAAGACTCCACAGAAGCACAAAGTATTATTAAAAAGCATTGTTGGTTATTTTTAACCAACGTGTTAACGTCCCAGAATTTAGAAGGGCGGTCCTGCATGCATTTTAAGAAAGTTGGCATCTCGCCAGCCCAGATGACATTTTCTTGGGATTTCAAATAATTTGGCTGCCATACTCTTCTGCCAGAGTTAAGCATGTTTCAATATTCACAGCTTTTTACAAATGTCGTTTTTCTAAAATAATACATTTTGTAACTGCTTACCTGGGGTAAACTCTGTTCCTAGTTGGACTTGGTCAATCTGGAGTAACTCCATAGAAACCATTGCAGTTATTCAGGATTTTCCCAAGTGGACTTTGGCCCATTGTGCCCAGCAGGTAACTCCAGTGTTTATTAGAGGAAAACCATTCAATTAAGCACTATAGAATACTGGCAATGGAGAAGTTATTGGCTGTCAATGACAGTAATATAAGGAAACTGTAGGTAACTGAGATCTTCTGATTGCCATTTTAAGAGTGACCTTTAAGTTGCTGGTCTCCACAAAATAACTTCAGCTGTGTACAGCCGTGCTTCCTGAACACTTACCTTCTCAGTATTCACTTCCCAATGAGGGCTCTCTGACAGTGGGAGTCACAACTGGCAGATCTGGCAGAACTTTATGAATCTGCTTGTCTGTCTAAAACGATTCCAGCTCTGCATTGGTTTAGAAAGCAGAGCCTGGCTACAAATCAATGCTTTTGACTGAAGGGCTGACCTACTAAACAGCCTCTCTTGCTATCCCCATCCTAACAGATAATTGGACAGAATTAACACTGCTGTGGTCTAGTCTGTGATAATACAAGAACTGCACAGAACTACTGCTGTCACAGTCAGAAGACTGTAGAGAAGACAAATCTCCTTTTTCTTTCCGTTTTCATGAGGGATTGCACTGTGGAATTATATGTATTCTCTCTGACAGTGATCTTGCAGAACAAGTGCAAGAAAACTTCTTCAGTTACCGAAACCACATTCAGCACAAGGTTCAAGGAGCTATTTTTGGGCACTTGACTGCTTCACAGAACTTCTAACTAGTAGATGTGCCATTACTGGTGTCAAGATTGAGTTTTCTTTTATTTTCACCATAATTTATTTTAAATGTATTTATATGAAAAAGGAACATGGAAGACCGTCCTCTGCTTATATTGACTTTGCCAACAGCAGCTTACTATGACCAGAAACCGGGAACCAGTGGATTACGGAAGAAAATCTATTATTTTGAGACCAAGACAAACTACCTGCAGAATTTTGTCCAGAGTATATTTTTTTCCATAGATCTAAGAGATCGACAAGGATCTACTGTGGTAGTTGGAGGAGATGGGAGATATTTTAATAAATTTGCAATAGAATTGATAGTTCAAATGGCAGCTGCCAATGGGGTTGGTATATGATAAATATGACTAAATTCCTAGTACTGTAGTTGATCTAAGCAGAAGTATAAAGTCATAGTAATTAAGAGGTGTTCTAAGTTTTAATTAACTAATTTCCCATTGCCTTTTAAATGACTGCTATTGGTTAACTGAGAATTATGGATCATCGTGAAGTGTTTTAATGGAAAATTACCTTTAGTGATATTGAAATTACCCAATTAAATTTTTTAAAAGCAGTGTTGCCATTTAGCTTTGAAGAGAAGTGAAAATACATTTGAAATAGGGTAGAAACAGGTAGAAATACCAGTGTGAACATAAATATGGTTAGTTTCTCACTAATGCTCATTTTGTTGGTTTGCAGCAAATTATTGGCATTTGTGCATTTCGTAACTATCTTCATCAACTCACAATGCCATTGTTAGTAAGTAAGTGATTGGTAGAGAGATGGGCTCTTTGTGCTCAGTGACAATTCTGCTTCGCTCTGCAAAAACAGTTTCATTATGGTCTGAGCTGCTCAACAAATGAAAAGACAAAACACAATGTTTGCAGTTTCTCAATAGATATAAATAGCTATGTCATGAATGTCACCAGAGCGTTTGAAAATAAGGAGATCATGTGTTTTAGCAATACAGCTGGACCCCTTTATAGTGAACTCCAGTTGTGGTGACATTCCACCTGTTGGCGTGAGAACAAAAGTCCTAACATCTTTTAGGGCAGTGCAGCTCCCTTCAGTTTTTAATGGATTTCTGGATATGAGGTTTTTCTGTGGAAAAAGGCAAAGATCCCATTGAATATTTTATTTTTAAGGCAGAGAGAAAATAATACTAGCTGCTTCCATTGCTATTAAAATAGTTCATGGGGAATTTATGTGACCAAACCACTGATCTGATAGCATTATAGTTCATGGCAAACAGGTAGAGAGAGTTCAGTTCCTCCCCCCTCCCCCCCGATCTCTTGATTGACAAAATAATTGGGGGGGGGGTTAAAAATTAGAAATAGCAGTCCACCTCCTCTGCCATTGTAAATCAGTGTAGCTCCATTGAAGTCAATACATGGTCCAAACAGAAGATCTGTAGGATGCAAATTTACATCAGGTAATGATCAGGCCCACTGTTTGGACCATAAATATTATGTCAACTGCCTTTGATTTCCAGTTTCTTTGTAGTTCATTCACTATTTTAATAAGAAATGCTAAGTTTCAAAAAGCATAAAGCTGGTATCTCAGCTCATCTCCCGTGAAGATGAAGCAATCCCCATTTACAGTAGCTGAGGATCTGACGCTATATTTATTTCCAGTAAAATAGCCCACACGTGTCTCTTAAATTTGACTTGATTGTAGTTTTTATATTCTGTCCTTTCTGTCACTGATTAGCAATGCCGCTTGGTTTATTTATCAACTTCATGCTAACCCCAGTGTGTAGAATATAAAATAGAATTCTGAGAATATTTTCAAGTGTAAAATTATTATAACGCACGCATATCTCATCTTAAAAGTGTAAAAGGCAGTTCCATCAGTATGTGATGTAGGTGGATACGGTCACCTCTATGAATGTGTGATCAGAAGGATTTCCAAATAAGACCCCCCACACTTGGTGTCCCAGTAGTCTAATTTATATTGCATACTTTAAATCTGATTTATTTAATTAAAGGAAATGACTAAGCTAGTAGTCCACTAAACCTGGCTTATATAAATAAAGACATCTATATTTAGAGGTCGTGATTATGGCATAGTGTAAAGGATTGGTGAGTCTGCATTTAGTGTACTGTATAGTTCAGTCCCCTTCCTGTTGGATAGATGTACTGAAGATGGGGATGGTGGTGCAGACAGCCACCTGCTTGATTGAGAGAAAAAGTCCTTGCTATTTAAGAGCCGTAGAGAGCATCCACCTGTATTATCAGTGAAGAGGAGAATAAGAGCTGGATTCTAGCATGTATCTAATTTTTTTTATTATAAAGGACTTGCATCCTATAGGTTTTTCTGTATAACAAGAGGGGTGTGTGTGTGTGTGGGGGGGGGGGGGGGGGGCTGTTGCATGGTATTCCTTTAAAATGTTGTGATCTGGCCTCTCAACGAGTTTAACTGGTGTATTTGAAATTCAGATCTGAGCATTGTGGGAAGGGGATTCCTATGTTATGTACAATATATTTCCCTTGTAACAAGAAACTCGGTAAGTTAAAGCTTTAGCTGCAACTTCTTCCACAAAGAAACAACCTTCACATTGGGGAGTGCACAGAAACTGCTTGGTTATTAAGTGGGGAACGGATGATAATTTGGCATTGGACCAAAATCAGAGGTGAATCTAGATGGTGTACCTTTTTTCCACCCTCTCCCTTCCGATGTGTACATTCCACAAATCTAGATTCTCTAGACTTACTTGGGCTCATATACATTTATCAATATGTAGCTTACACTCTCCCTTACACATTGCTTCCGACTTTGGCCTGCTGAGTTTAAGAATCTAAGGGTATGTCTACACTGCAGTAAAACACTCGATGCTGACTCATATCAGCTGACTCGGGCTCATGAGGCTCAGGCTGCAGGCTATAAAATTGCAGTGTAGACATCCGGGCTCAGGCCGGTGCCTGGGCTTTCGGACCCTGCAAGGAGGAGGGGTTCTAGAGTCCAGGCTCCAGCCTAAGCCTGGGATGCCTGCACTGCAGTTTTATAGCCCCGCAGCCCAAGCCCAACGAGCCCAAGCCAGCTGATATGGGCCAGCTGCGGGTGTTTATTGCAGAGTACACATACCCCAAAGGCTTGCTAACAGCAGTGCGTATTGCTATTCACTCTCCCGTAGTCAGACCTGTGGGGCAGAGTGCTGCACTGTAACTCCCTCATTTGGACGTGGTGGGAGCAAACTAAGGTCTGGTTTTCACTACGGGGATATCGATGCTGCTGCAATCGATGCAGCAGGGATCGATTTAGCGGGTCTAGTGAAGACCTGCTAAATTGACGGCAGAGTGCTCTCCGGTCGACCCCGGTACTCCACCTCTCCGAGAAGAGTAAGGTAAGTCGACCAGAGAGCGTCTCCTGTCAGCACAGCGCAGTGAAGACACAGAGGTAGGTCGACTTAAGCCACGTCAACTCCAGCTACGTTATTCGCACAGCTGGAGTAGCGTAACTTAAGTCAACTTACCCCCGTAGTGAAGGCAAGCCCTAAAAGTAGGCTTGGAAGGATTAGGTTTTTATTGGTAAATGTCAGTAAACGTTGAATTCACTGTACACACACAAACAGATGAAAAAATGTTTCCATCGATAATAGCCGAATTTTACAGATAGGCAAATAAGAAAAACATGGCTTGAGAACTTATTAGAGTTTGACTGAAGGATATCTGCTTTGCATATTTTGACGTTGACAGTTTGTGTTTTTAATAGTTATAAAGATTTAACTTTATGAATCTCAACAACTATTGTCTTTAAATAATTGCTTGACTTCCCCCCCCCGCATAATTTCCCTCCACTATGAAAATTTGTCTATAAAAATAGAAAAAATGCTTAAAAATAAACATTGATATCATCTATCAAAATTATATATATATAAAAATAATTCTGCCACATCTAAAATTTACACACAACTGTGTGAGAGTTTTATAAATATTTGCATCTGTAAAGTTGCCATTTCTAACTTTCATGCTCTAGCAGTCCTTAAAATTGTGAATTTTTTTGATAGTTTGTTTTAAATCTTTGTTTTAGATTGGCCGTTTAGTGATTGGACAGAATGGAATTCTCTCCACCCCAGCTGTCTCCTGTATTATTAGAAAAATCAAAGCCATTGGTGGCATCATTTTGACAGCCAGTCACAACCCTGGTGGCCCAAATGGAGACTTCGGCATTAAATTCAATATTTCCAATGGAGGTAAAGTTTTCCCTGGTGGCCAACATTTCTTACATCAGTGAATATACCTTCAGTACTGTCAGCAGTATATTTCACTAAACAAAACAAGTGATCTACTTCCCTTGTAAAATAATATTGTTCCCAAGAGAAACATTCTCATCCCTTGTCTTCTGATGTACCTATGGAATGCATACTTACAGCACACACTAAAAACTTTCCTTCCTTTTTCACTTGTAGGTCCTGCTCCTGAAGGTATTACTGATAAAATTTTCCAAATTAGCAAGACTATTGAAGAGTATGCTATCTGCCCAGATCTGAAGGTGGACCTTGGTACCATTGGAAAGCAGCAATTTGACTTGGAGAACAAGTTTAAACCATTTACAGGCAAGTGACACGTTTATCCTTGTATAAATGTAATTTTTACTTTCATGGGGCAATTACATAGTATGGTAGTGTCTTCATTTGGCAAGGTCATTTAATAGATTTTAAGGCCAAAAGGGATATGAGCCGCTAGTCTGGACTCCTACATAACACAGACAACAGAATTTCACTCAGTGATTCCTGCATCGAGCACAACAACTTGTGGATGAACCAGAGCATGGATTAAATTTTTAGAAGCATCTAAATGTGTTAGGGCCCTAGGTCCCACTTTCAAAAGTGACACAGGTATTTAGGAGGTTACATCCCATTGACTTTCTGTGAAAATTAGGTTCCCAAGGGCCAGATTTTCAGAGGTATTTAGGTGGCAAGTGACATTGTCAGAAACACCTAGGTGCCTAAATACTGTTGAAAATCTGACCTAAGTGCCTATCACTTTGAAAATGTGACTTCTGAAAATTTACCCCCATACCGTTTTTATAAAGGCATCTGATCTTGATTTGAAGACTCCAAGTGATAGAGAATGCACCATATCCAATCGCTGCAATTTAAAATGTCTTATAGAATCATAGAAGATTAGGGTTGGAAGAGACCTCAGGAGGTCATCTAGTCTAACCTCCTACTCAAAGCAGGACCAACCCCAACTAAATCATCCCAGCCAGAGCTTTGTCAAGCCAGGCCTTAAAAATCTTTAAGGATGGAGATTCCACCACCTAGATAACCCATTCCAGTGTAATAATTTTTCCTAACGTCCAACCTAGACCTCCCCCGCTGCAACTTGAGACCGCTTCTCCTTGTTCTGTCATCTGCCACCACTGAGAAGAGCGTAGCTCCATCCTCTTTGGAACCCTCCTTCAGGTAGTTGAAGGCTGCTATCAAATCCCCCTCACTCTTCTCTTCTGCAGACTAGATAAGCCCAGTTCCCTCAACCTCTCCTCATAAGTCATGTGCCCCAGCCCCCTAATCATTTTCGTTGCCCTCTGCTGGACTCTTTCCAATTTGTCCACATCCTTTCTGTAGTGGGGGACCCAAAACTGGACGCAGTACTCCAGATGTGGCCTTACCAGTGCCGAATAGAGGGAAATAATCACTTCCCTTGATCTGCTGGCAATGCTCCTACTAATGCAGCCCAATATGCCGTTGGCCTTCTTGGCAACAAGGGCACACTGTTGACTCCTATCCTGCTTCTCATCCTCTGTTATCCCCAGGTCCTTTTCTGCAGAACTGCTGCTTAGCCAGTCGGTCTCCAGCCTCTAGCAGTGCATGAGATTCTTCTGTCCTAAGTGCAGGACTCTGCACTTGTCCTTGTTGAACCTCATCAGATTTCTTTTGGCCCAATCCTCCAATTTGTCTAGGTCACTCTGGACCCTATTTCTACCCTCCAGAGTATCTACCTCTCCCCCCAGCTTAGTGTAATCTGTGAACTTGCTGAGGGTGCAGTCCACGCCATCCTCCAGATCATTAATGAAGATGTTGAACAAAACCGGCCCCAGGACCAACCCCTGCGGCACTCTGCTTGCCAACTAGACATCGCTATCCGTTGAGCCTGACGATCTAGCCAACTTTCTATCCACTTTATAGTCCATTTATCCAATCCATACTTCTTTAAGTTGCTGGCAAGAATACTGTGGGAGACCATATCAAAATCTTTGCTAAAGTCAAGGTATATCATGTTCACCGCTTTCCCCATATCCACGGAGCCATTTATCTCATCATAGAAAGCAATGAGATTGGTCAGGCATGACTTTCCCTTGGAGAATCCATGTTGACTGTTCCTGATCACCTTCCTCTCCTCCAAGTGTTTCAAAATGGATTCCTTGAGGACCTGCTCCATAATTTTTCCGGGGACTGAGGTGAGGCTGACCAGTTTGTAGTTCCCCGGATTCTCCTTCCTTCCTTCTTTCCTTTTTAAAGATGGGCAGTACATTTGCCTTTTTCCAGTCATTCGGGAACTCCCCCAATCGCCACGAGTTTTCAAAGATAATGGCAGATGACTCTGCAATCACATCAGCCAACTCCCTGAGCACCATCAGATGCATTAGATCCGGACTCATGGACTTGTGCAGGTCCAGCTTTTCTAAATAGTCCTTAACCTGGTCTTTCACCACTGAGGGCTGCTCACCTACTCCCCATGCTGTGCTGCCCAGTGCAGCAATCTGGGAGCTGCCCTTGTCTGTGAAGGCTGAGGCAAAAAAAAGCATTGAGTACTTCAGCATTTTCCACATCCTTGGTCACTAGGTTGCCTCCCCCATTCAGTAAGGGTCCCACACATTTCCTGACTTTCTTGTTGCTAACATACCTGTGGAAACCCTTATTTCCAGTTAGAACTTTTCTGGCTTCTATTTATTCAGTCTTGTTGTGGCTTTGTATGCTAGCTTAAAGCATTCTCTAGTATCTGATATCTTCTCCCTGTAAAGGTATTTATAGAACCATATTGAATCACTTCTTTGTCCTCCAACAAGCACTCTTTTCATGTATTGCACGCGGTTCATAACAAAAAATGTTCACTTTAATTTAAATGAAACTGTTGGGCCCTACTAAAACTAATACGAATGTTATCATTCCATTTGTGCTACAGTATAATGATACCTTTTGAAAATATGTTGGCAAAACTTAGGTAATTTTGCACTTAAATTTTTTTCCCCACCACAAAAAAATTCTAAAATGTTTTCAGGTGTTTTTAAAAATTTTGAATTAATTTTTATCTCTGCATTTGCACTTAAAAAATCCGTTATGTTACAGGCTTTCTGTAAAATCAGACAATTTTTGCAAACTTGCAATGAAATGTTATTTTTTTTTCAGATTTAATTGCACATATTTCACACTGTTTGTGTGTATGTTAAAAAAAGAAACAATTTGAATATTTTTATAACAAGGAACCTGGTAAAATTCTTAGTTCCTTCAACTCCCAGTGTTAGTACACTGGGACTTTGCATTAATACATTTTCCACCACATTGCCTTTATGTGGACCAAATTCCGTTCTCAGTTACACAGGTGCAACCTTTTTCAAAGGTACAAATGAGAGTTAGGCGTCTGATTCCCACTGACTTTTAGTGGAAGTTGTAGTCTACCTCTGGTAAATGCTTTTGAAAGTTCCACCCTCATTGTAACTGAGAGCTGAATTTAACCCTCTGGAATGAAGAACAGAGAGATTAAGTTGTACTGGGAGCTACTTTTACCTTCAAGTTTCTGGCTGTGTTGATTAGGCTGCAAACCAATAGGGAATGGCAGTATGTAGTAATATTGAAAATCTTCTAGAAAGTAGGACTGTAAAGTGAGCTGTTACCTCAGACGATTTTCTCCATTGCCATTATTAGGAACTGATACTATGGGATGTTCAAAGACCTTCTTATTTTGAATGGCATGCCTTTGTGCTAAGGAATGTCATCATGTTGTCATAAGTAGCAAAGTTACCAATTTGAATAGGATTTTAGTCTATCTGATCAGTCTAGTCATTGCTAGTCTCTCAGTGTATTGGATTGTTGTTTTTTTTTTTTTTTTTTTTTGGCTCTGCAGTTGAAATTGTGGACTCAGTGGAAGCTTATGCGAACATGTTGAGGAACATCTTTGATTTCAGTGGGCTAAAAGAACTACTTTCAGGACAAAACCACCTAAAGATTCGCATAGATGCTATGCATGGAGGTATGAAATAATTACTGTCTCCTTATTTTTTTTAGCTATTTCTTGGAGGGAGAAACTTTCATTTAAGAACTAGCTCACTCTTTTTTTTTTTTTTTTTTTGGCTATCTTTTATTTTCCTCTGTTTGAGAAGTGCATTGCACCGTCTTTAGTCACCATGAATCCTCATTTGTTCCAGCAGAGCTTTTGGGGAAAATTTTCAAAAGCGCCTGAGTGACTTAGGATCCTGAATGTAATTGACTTTCCTTCCCCCTTCCCCAACCTCCCACATGCTAATTTTCAGTATTTTATTGGTAATGGTGGCAAAAGGGGAGTAGATAGCTTTAGAGGGGCTCTTATAAACCGAGCCACTTACCACACCAAGTGGAAGACTCACTTCTTGCCTTCTCCAGCATAAACAGAGCAACATGTGCATTTAAAAACAAAACCCTACACTACACAAACAAGTATCCCTCTGGGGAGAGGATGAGAATGAACCACACATGACAGGTGTTAGTCACATTGTTTAATGCCCTACTGGAAGGTGCTCAGATACCACAGTGATGAAGTCAGTATGAGAATCTGTGTAATACATAGATATTATTGTAGGTATGTCATGTGGGGGGAAATCTTATTTAATGAGCTTGTGTTTTTGCCTTCCTCCCTCTCATTTGGCATACTGGAGACAAAAAATTGAACATCCAGCTGGTCAATGCTGTGGCTGACTGATAACCTCAGAACCCTGGGACAAAAACTTATTGCATATAACACGGAGTAACGCATTTGTCGTGCCTCCTAGCAGTCTAGAGCTGTATTTGGGAGGGAGGTTGTTGGTTTTTCTCCCTCTGCTCTAGAGAGATGAGCCAAATTCCAGGGAGATGGAAACAACTGTGTAAATTCCACTTCTGTGTAAGGAGGGGGGCAAGTTCTACACTGAGGAGAAGGAAGGGCAAGTGGCAGCAGGGGAAACAACCAAGAGGCGAGTATGATGAGGTGAAAGATAAAGAAGGGGCTTTGCTCCACCTATGCAGAACTTGCCCCTGCTTGTTGAGGTGAAATTTACGCCATCACTTACATCACTACTGAATTTGGCCCCTTCTCACTCATGCTGCCTCCCTGATGTCAATGGAGTCACTATGGTCTAATGGCAAAATTTGGCCCATAGTATAGAGAACAAATTTTAACTTTCTACTGTTTTAATACAGTGTGTAGAAAGCAGCAAAAGCTAACTGGGGTCCTCAGGCCTGTCAAAACTGCAGAATCAGCTACATAGTTGCTGGACCAATCTCAGTTGATGGTGAATTGACACCTGACAGCTGCTGCTGTAAAGAGAGTGTCATGATATTAGACACGGACAGACTTCAAAAGAATCTTGCTAGTAATCTCATGGTAAATAGAATACGTCCCCTAATAGCAAGGGTACTTCCGAACTGCACTGAAAAAAAAATTAAGTGAGGGACGTCAGACATGTTGAATCTTTAAGGTTTACTTTTTCTAACTTTTATCTCTGATTTGAGTATTTAACATAATAAAAATACTGTGATCTCAAGAAATGAGTGAGGGGGAACTTTATGGCGGCCAGTGGAAATGCAGCACTGCTCAGGTGTGTCGCTCTCATTAAAACATGAGGCTTTATTTTCTTGAGAGCGAAACAAGGGTGTAGCCCAATCCTGCAACCAGATCCATGCAGGAGGAATTTTAAATCCAGATAAAGTCCCCATTGAAGTCAATTGGGCTCCACAAAGTGTCTGTCCATCTTGATCTGATTGCAGTATTGGAGCCTTAGACTGTAACTATATAGTATAGAAAGAAATATTTGCTTTAGAAGGCTTGTGTGCCTAGAGACTTTGTAGATAACCTGCCCATGGTGTAGCTACAGTAAAGCTTATTCTGTGGGGCATTCTCAGCACCCTGTTTCCATCTTCTTCATACCACAATCATGCTAACTCTGAAATTCCACGCTAACTTTTTTTTTAAAATTGCTTTGCTTATTGGTGTGTGAAACACAGAATATCATGCTATATTGTTAGATGTTCAGGGCCAGCCTTCCCATTTTCTCTCCTGTTCCACGGGGCCATCTCAGTGACATATATAGATTGTGAGCTTTTGGGGAGCAGGAAACATCTTTTTGTTGTGTTTTTTTGTACAGCATGTAGCACTGTGAGGTCCTGGTCCAGGACTTGGACACCCAGGAGCTACCACAGTATAAATAACACATTGAGTAACTAAGTGCTTATCTTGTCACGGGAGCCCCAATCCAGCAAAACATTTAAGCTCTTAACATTAAGCACATGAGTAGTTTCACTGAACACTTTGGGACAACTTGTGTTTAAGTGTCAGGGTCACAGTGCTCTACAGTCCAAAAACCCATATGCTTCCAGTGTATTGAAACGGAACGATCTTCTTATAGTAAACAAGCAGCCTCTGGCTGAATCGTAGTTCGAACAAAATGTGCAGCTGGTTGAAGTTTAATTTCAAAAAATAAAACGTTTAATCGTTTCCCTTTTTTGCTCTGTTAGTTATGGGCCCCTACGTAAAGAAGATCCTGTGTGAGGAGCTTGGAGCTCCTGCAAATTCTGCTGTGAACTGTATACCTCTCGAGGACTTTGGTGGCCACCACCCAGACCCAAACTTAACCTATGCTGCTGACTTGGTCCAGTCTATGAAAACAGGAGAGTATGACTTTGGAGCTGCCTTTGATGGAGATGGGGTAAATGAGCATGTGGCTGTTCTACAGAACCTCCCATCCCCACCACACTGTCTAGTTGTTCTTAACTACAAACACTAGGGTACAAGCCTTGAAAGGAAGTGCTTTAATTTGAATAATGATTGTTGGATTCATTGATGCACAGTCTGCACTGGATTTATCCTGGGCGTAAGCAGATAGAATTCCCATGGATGTCAAAGCTGAATAGGTTGTTGCAGTCTAGTGATACTTGGCAAATGGTAGCTCATCCACATGTTATGCAAAGATGCCAAGACTAGACATTTAATAATGATGCTCCTGTGGGTGATTGGGATTTTTGCCTGTGATTTCAGTGGGAGCAGAATAGGACCAAATGGGTTACAGCAGTGCTGCACTGATGCCCAGTCAGATGCTCACACAGTACAATTGATAGGAGATGGGGGATTTCCCTCCCATTCTATAGTTATGTATGAACAAAAATCGCTTGCTCTAGTTTGTCATTATGACAGTAGTTGGTTACAAAGTTCAGATTATACTTAACAAGCTTTGACATTTATGAAAAAAGAAGATATTAATGATACAGTGCTGCTTAAATGATTCAAAATGCCACGCTAACTTTAATCCAGTAGAAAGTAACTCTGTGGTGCTGTATGGTTTTTATATGGTGTGCCTGAAAAAGAATGTTTACTCTGATACCTTTGTGCGCACAGTCGTAGCTAGAACTGAATTGTCCTCCTTTTTCATCTTCGTTAGGATCGGAACATGATTCTAGGGAAGCACGGGTTCTTCGTTAACCCTTCAGACTCCGTTGCTGTCATCGCTGCCAATATTTTCAGTATTCCTTACTTTCAGCACACCGGCGTTCGTGGCTTCGCGCGGAGCATGCCTACCAGTGGGGCAATTGATAGGTAGGACTCGGGGTATGGGGGTTGACAATTGTTCGTGTCAGTTTTAAACCTTTCGTGGTGGGTGAATTGTGCTCTCCCCCAGCAGTGACCATATTAAAACATGCCTGAAACAATATCTTTAGTGGGAATAATGTTTAAAAGCTGTTTTCATAAGATACTCTTTCAAAAGCTATTGAGAACTTGCGGTTGGGTTTTCTTCAGCTTAGACCCTGGTCCTGAGAGATGCTAAGTGCCATCAACACCCATTGAGGCCAATAGGGACTGAGGATACTAACCACCAGATGGGGTGCTGGAACAATTTGTGTAGTGGGGGTGCTGAGATCCATTGAACCAAACTGTAAACCTTGTATATAATGGAAACCACTTCAAGGCAGGGGGCAGCAGCACCCCCAGCACCCCTAGTTCCAGCACCTATGCCACCAGAGAAGAGAGGCTCAGCAGTTTGCACTCATATGATCAGCTGAAACCTATTCACTAGGGGAGGCAGCGCTGGACTGGGACTTGCGGGAACTAGGTTCTGTTTCCAGGCCTGCTGAGTGGCAAGGCCTCTTATTGGAAGTGCCTCAGTTTCCCCATCTGTAAAATGGAGATAATGATACTGACCTCTTTTGTAAAGTGTTTTGAGATCCGCTGATGAAAAGTTCTACACAGGAGCTAGGTATTTTTTTTTTCTTCTTCTGCACTTACCGATCAGTCCCCTCCCTCCCTCCCCCCAAGGTAACACAAGAATAAAGCAAGGGACGAACATACAAAGGGTTATTTTAAAAAAATTGGACTGACTTGCCTTCACTGTTATGTTAAATGAGATGCTTAATAACAACTAACGTTACTGTTGCAGCATTTCACAAGGGTGTGCTAACAATCCAGCTGTGATATAACTTACCTTTCTTGCCTTTGAAGGGTGGCCAAAGCTACAAAGATCGCTTTGTTTGAAACTCCAACTGGCTGGAAGTTCTTTGGAAACTTAATGGATGCAAACAAACTGTCTCTGTGTGGAGAGGAAAGTTTTGGTACTGGTAAGTTTTTGTTCCTAATCTCATTAATGATGATGATATTCCTCGCATTTAAACACAGTTTAGCTCTTTCTGGAGCAGTGGGATTTATCTTCCATGTATAGGAGTTAATGTTTCCTAAATCATAAAAACAAAATTTGTTTACAAAAATTACTGATGAAAATATACACAACTGTAAAAGTTCCCTGGTAAGTTGAGTCAGGGAAAAGCTAGTTTTCCTTTCAGGAAGGTCTATTCAGGAAGTTTAAGGGCCCCTTCACTAGCCGGTCATTGGGTCTATGGGGATTAAATGCAATGCTAAATGTATTTTTTCAACTCTTGGTGGCCAGGAAAACCTTCTAAATGTTTTCATTTCTGGGAAGAAATATGGTTTGGTGAATGCGGTTTTATTAGGGGAGGTTTCAGGTTGCTATTAAATCTCTGAGCTTAATAGGACCCTGGTTTTCCTGTTCTCAAAACAAGGTTTGATTTATAAAGGTTAAATTAACATTTGCCTTTGAACTGTCGAAGCAAGGTGAATTGAGATACAAAATGAATATCTTAGTAAATCTATTGGGGGTGGGCATGTGACTTAATACTGCAGTTTGCATAGGGAAATTAAAATGTATAGAACTCCCTTTGCATAAGATAACGTGCTGCAAAGTGTGTGGTATTCCAAGAGAAGTTTCAGGGCTAACTACATAGGTTCTTCTGCATCCATCACATAACATCAAGTCCTCCTCCTTGCTCTAGCAATGCTGGTCTTCAGGGTCTTCATTGCTATGCAGGAGATCAGCATCTGATTCACGTAAAAGATCTCTTGCTCTCTCTGGCCCTGATTCAGCAAAGCACTTAACCATGTGCTTAGAATTTCGCTGAATAAGGATGGACTTAATCATGTGCTTAATGTTAAGCAGCACATGGTTGGGACTTGTTGTGGCAGCTGCTTGACTGAAGTGCCATCAGCCTCTGATGTGAACGCATCACAGCTGTCTGGCCGTGACTTCATGGACGAGCCTCTGGTTGAAGGATGTTTGCTGCAGTCCTGGGCCGGTCTTTACTGATGATAATGTTTTTAGAGGGCAAGTGCTATTCCTCTGGATGAGAGGGAGGACGACAGTTTTGGAAAAATCAGGGCCTCTCTATAAATGGAGCAAAGAAATCTTGGCGATTATCATAAGTAAAAGTGTTTGAGTCATTGCCCTGAGTACATATGCTAATTCCCTAGTGTGGGTAATGTATGAGAGAGCACCAGAATTGAAGTAAATGACTCTACCTAGAAAGGAAAAGCACTGGATGGCCTAGGGAGTTACTGGTAGGCTGTGGGATGGTCTCCAGATCAGCGATTTTCAGGTGGTCCCGGATGAATAGTGTCCTAAAATCGTTGCCATCAGATGCCCTATGTGAAATGGCTTGGTGGTTTCCATCCAACCCAGGAAAGTGCGCGCCACACTATAACTGGCACCCTTTGAGAGCAGGCGAGAGAGTGAAAGGTTTATGATTTTATGACTCCATGGCCATGGAGCCTCTCCTCCCTACAGATCGACATGCTGGCAGGGTTGATGCAGAAGGCAGGATTGCATGTGTTGCACTAACACTGCCTGTGTTGTATCTGCTTTGTGGATAAAAAGAGGATGCGTGTCCAGGGTTGCCAATCTAGCACATAATTCACTTCAAAGAATTAAAGAGGAATGAAATCCTCTTTATTGTAAGTTACTAGGGTAGTATGGAGCTTGACGGAGCATGTGGGTCACATATAACTGCTGAGGGGATATTACATATGGCAATCATATAGTCCAATAAAATGGAAACAAACTTGCACCTTCTGAAATCAATCAGAATCTAAACACAACCTAAAAAATTCTGCGTAATGCAAAATGACAGAATTTCAGACTTCTTACTTGAGCACTTTATTCCAGAGATAAGTGGATACGTTATATAGGACTTTTATTTGGATGTGTACACCTGCTGGAAAAGGGTGCCTGTCTATATGCTCTAGGCTCTCTTGTTGTAACTGTAAAATATCATCAGAATAATACCCCAGTGTAACTAAAGTGCAGCAGTACAATTCAGTATAACCCCTCAATGGTAAACCAGCCAGCTTAAGAAGCTACCGGCCAGAGTTTTAAAGGTATTCAGGCACCTCGTGGGATTTTTTTAGGTATTTAGGTGCACTAGGTACTTTTGAAAATCCCACTAGGCACCTAAATACCTTTTTTAAAAATCTGTCCCTAAGTGTTTAGTTCATAGATTCCAAAGCCAGAGGGACCAATGTGATCATCTAGGCTGACCTCCTGTATAACACATGCCGTAGAAGAACTTTCCCAAAATGTGTTTTGGGGGGGGGGGGGGGGGGGTTAATTTGTCTTCATGTATTAAAACAATAGTTAAAAACGGATGAGCTCTGTAAATATTATAATCCAGAGGATGTAGTTCTTAAAATTCATCATATGTGTGGGTTTAAGTCTGTGTGGTTGGCAGCTTGATGGACGAGAGCTTTAACACGAACTCTCAAGTGAAGGAAATTGTTCAGTTTGTTTCTGCTTTTGCACGTTGCAGGCTCTGATCATATCCGTGAAAAGGACGGGCTGTGGGCTGTCCTGGCGTGGCTATCTATAATAGCTGTCCGTAAACAGAGCGTGGAGGACATCCTGAAAGATCACTGGCAGAAATATGGGCGGAACTTCTTCACGAGGTGAGGGATGAGCCAGGTGATGGCTCACCATGATGAAACATGACCCTTCGCAGAAAGCAGAACGTGCTCAATCCCCAGCCCTGGGACAGAAGGGAGAGAATGCTAAAAAGGGGCAAGTGCCCTGACTGCTAAATACTGAAAACTTCTCCAAAGCCATGTGAAGTGTGTCACTTACACTGGGAGAACCTTGACCTCCACAACTAGGATGGCTTCTCCGTCCTTAACTCAGCTTTGTTATTTCTAGGGCATTGCTGATGTCTCAGCAGTTCAGTTTTACATGCCATGACTATTAAAGCATCTCTGGGTAAATTTAAAATGCTGGACTGTTAGTCTTAACTCTGCTTTCTGCCCAGTTTAAATTGAAGCCTGTATGTTGTTTCAACACCTTCTTTTGGGTATTGATCTTTATGCAGGATTTTTATCTTCTATTAGACTAGCATCTGCATTGAGAGCACATATGGTAAATTAATTTGTAAGCTCTTCAGTGATAGAGCTGTACGGGGTGTGCAGCTCCTAGCACATCTTGTTCTTAGTGTGGGGGCCTCTGGCAGTACTGAAATACCAATAAATGATACACCGCAAGCCAGTGCTGTTCTGTCTTACTTCTATAACTGCTAAATTCACCCACTCCAACGTATTCCTTTGTTACTGTTTGTGGGATTTGCTTAACCAACTGTAAGACTCTTGGGTGCCTGGAACTGAAGAGACCATTTATAAGGGACTAAACCCAACTTTTAAATCAAACAAGATATTTTTAAAGTGGTGGCTCCCAAAACATTGTTTGTCACCAATATAAAGCCTCCCTAACTTTTCATTCTACCATGGCTGGTTCTAGATATGACTATGAGGAGGTGGACTCAGATGGAGCTAACAAAATGATGAAGGATCTAGAAACTGTGATGTTTGACCGTTCTTTTGTGGGAAAGCAGCTGTCAGCTGGTGATAAAGTTTACACTGTTGAGAAAGCCGATAACTTTGAATACAGCGATCCTGTGGATGGAAGCATCTCCAGAAACCAGGTGAAACTGGAAACTACTTTGGCAATAACTTGCAGTGCTGTTTTGAAGAATGTGTGGTTCTGACTAGATATTTTTCAGTTAAAATTTCAACAAGGTTATCCTTAGCTTTGTGCCAAAAGCTTTATCCCACTATTAAAAACCATTCCCCCCCCCCCAATTACGTGCGTTTTATAACTATAGGCCAGATCCTGGCCTTTGGTTGGTGCTGCCAAGGAGGGACTGAAGGAGGAGAGGCCCTGAAGGCTGTTCTAACCTGACCCAGCTGACAGTGGTCCCAACACACTGTTAGGGCAGCCAGGGATCACCATGGTGCAGGAGTGGCCTGTTCTGGCCTCTCCCCATTCTGTCAGCTCGATGGAAGATGGTGTAAGAGCTATGATGATGACTTTGCACTACCTAAGGATTTTTCTGTGCAGGGGAGATCCTTCAGGAGTTGGATTTGCTGGGTTTAGGGCTGCTTTGCACAGAAAGAGTGGCACAAACCAGGTGATGCATGGCTCAGGCCCATAATCTTTAGTTCTAGGTTAGTGATTCCAAAAGGCAAATAAGTTTGTTTTATATCCTGATCCTGTTACTCTGTTGCAAGGCTTTGTTGCCATCTTGCAGAACTCAGGCAGCACTGCAGCCACTGTCAGAGAGCAGCGGTAGCTAAGGACTGAATTCCAGCATTTGAAAGTCAAGGAGCTATTTAATATATACAAGATGAGTTACCTGGTACTATGCAAGTTATTTAAATAAAATTGTCCTGTAGATGGGTCTGGTTTGCAGCATACTGGGGAGAGGGGCATATTAATTGGAAAGGAATAATGGACAAAAGCACCGAGAATTGTTACTTTGCATGTCAAAGGTTTGAATTATTTTCTTTAAATAGAGTTTGCACAGATGTGCAGTGGTAGCATGACAGGCTGGTATGCAGAGAATCAGAGTTGGTCTCTTGCTCCCAAGCTAGTAATAGGACTAGGGTCTTCATGATACTTTGGATTCAAAAACTGTCATAATCTAGGAAATGCTCAAGAGTGGCTCAGGAGGGACACAGTCAGCCAGGAGTAAGAGGAACAAACAGGGTGCTATTTACAACTTCTGTTGCCCTCTGATGAAGAATCACAGGTGAAATGACATGACAGGTTTGCTGGAAGGTACATCAGGTATTTGAAGAGGCATATAAACGGGTGTGTATTAATTTTGTTGTTCTCATTTGCACTTGCTAGGGTTTAAGGCTCATCTTCACTGATGGTTCTCGCATCATCTTCAGACTAAGCGGTACCGGCAGTGCTGGAGCAACCGTGCGACTATACATTGATAGCTATGAGAAAGATGCTCCAAAAATATATGAAGATCCACAGGTAACTGTCGTATCCAGACTATTGGTACCACTCTGTTCTGCCTTTTCTTAAAAGCTCCCTTCTTTGAGGAGGGCATGACTGAGAGAGCCACTATGAGCGTAGGTGCTGGAACTAGAGGTGCTGGGGTTGCTGCCGCACCCCCTGGCTCGAAGTGGTTTCCATCATATACAGGGTTTACAGTTTGGTTCAGTGGTTCTCAGCTCCCCCACTATGCAAATTGTTCCATCCCCTCTGACTATGAGGTGACAACTATTTCAAAAACAGGTGTTACAGTTCCTTAAATCTCTCTACTCCATAGGGAGCAAGTAGGGGGAGGGATAGCTCAGTGGTTTGAGCATTGGCCTGCTAAACCTAGGGTTGTGAGTTCAGCCCTTGAGGGGGCTAGTTAGGGATCTGGGGTGTATACAAAAAAAAAAAAAAAACCCAGAAACTGTCAGGGACAGTACTTGGTCCTGCTAGTGAAGGCAGCGGACTGGACTCGATGACCTTTCAAGGTCCCTTCAAGTTCTATGAGATATGGAGATATACCTATATAGTTTATTATTCAGAATTCATCACAGTTTCCTCCACAATTACATTTTATTTTGTCTACCTATCTATGTGGTACGTAGCATGGTTGAGTATTTGGTTACAAGCTGGGGAAGACACTGCTTCAAAGCTGAACGATACTTTTGATTGGAGAATTGAATCCCCAAGGATCAGAAAAACATTTAGGAATTACATGTTTTAAAACAAATCCCCCAAAATCCATGGGGCATGGAAGACTATGCAGCCCTGAGATAACAGAATCTGTTGTCATGTTCTGCACTAGATTTAATGTACCTTCTCCAAGGATCCATTAAAAAAATGGTGGTAATCTCTCTTGTGCGCCTTCTTAACAACTCTCGTCAATGTCTCTGAACTCTTTTAGGCAACCTGTTAAGCCAGAAAAAAGGAAATAATGTGGTTATATTGGGGATGGGTTACTGTGGTTGAGTGAGTATCGTTTGCCATTTGTGGAATATGGGAAAATCATGATTTCAGAACAGCATAGAACTGAGGCTACGTCCTCACTATGGGGGGGGGGGGTCGATTTAAGATACGCAAATTCAACTACGCGAATAGCGTAGCTGAATTCGACGTATCGGAGCCGACTTACCCTGCTGTGAGGACGGCGGCAAATCGACCTCCGCGGCTCCCCCGTTGACGGCGCTTACTCCTACCTCCCCGGTGGAGTACGAGCATCAATTCGGGGATCAAATGTCGCGTCCCGACAAGACGAGATAATTCGATCCCCGAGAGATTGATTTCTACCCGCCGATTAAGGCGGGTAGTGTAGACGTAGCCTGAGAAGTATAGAAGTCACCAAAGCAGCAATATTTGTTAGTTCACTTTGTAAAGTTCCATAGAATTACTACATCTGTCTTCCTATCTGGGGCAGAATTCACCGTTCATCTTGGCTGTATAGCAGCTACGTTTAACAACGATGAAATAATAGTACTCCAATCCCTTGTGAATGAGGGTTCAGAACTGTGTTTTAGGGACTCAGATCTAACGCCCAACAATCCGTTAGAAGAGAATGAGCGCTAAAGGCTCAAGTGGTAACATGCCTTTGGTCAGTGGTTTTGATGTGTCTTTCTACTTTCGGCAGGTCATGTTGGCTCCTCTCATTGGTATTGCACTGAAGCTTTCACAGCTCCATGAAAGAACTGGCCGCACCGGCCCCACAGTCATCACATGAAAAGGCTGGGACCTGATGCTAACTGCGTGCAGTGCTGAAACGGCTGGCTGTGCCGAATGAGTCAAACAAAATCATCCAGTCCTTTTTAACAAATTGGTCACTAAAAGCAATGTTAACTCTATTTAAAAGTATTATTTAAACGGATAAAAGGCTAGATGTTATTAATAAACCAGAATCACCCATATTTACACTGTGTATACTGATGCATTGCCTCTTTGTCACATGGCGCTGTTATAATTTGGGTATAGTCCTCACTTAGCATAGCCTTTTGGTTTAGCAGATGTAATTTTTCTTTCTCTTGCTAAAACAAAAAGCTGTGAAGAGAACAATGAAGCTAAATTCTTCTGTGATAATGGCCTTGTTTTTATCTCATGATGGTGCAACTACCTTTTCTTGATTATACGTCATTTCTTTTACATGTTATGTCTTGGGGCTTGTCTACATGGCTCCAGCAAAGCGCACTAGACAGGTTTGATTTGTAAAGCTCGCTAACATGTTACACCCTAGCTGCCCTATGTAGACCCCCCTCTCAAAAGATACCCAGTTCGTGTTAATACATTCCTGTTTCAAACAGAGACACCGGAAGGGTTTACATGGGGCAGTTAGAGTGCAACAGGTTAGTTGATCTTTACAAATCACACCCTTCTGGCGTGCTTTGCCATGCTATGTAGACAGTTCCTCAGAAAGTGCAATTAGTTGTATTGCAGTTTGGTGTCCTTCCCCCCGCCCTCCATGCCCCGCCTGATAGTTTTCTTTTTTAAAGAAAGAATTTATATAAATTGATCTTTATTTGCCACATTCGGTGATACAGTAACCCCTCTATACAATGCTAATAACGAGCATGAGAGGCTATTAAAGTGAAATGGACCGGTATTACTGAACAGTGCTTTTTTTAAAAAATTGCTTAAAATTGTAATACGTTTGTTTTTTGAAGAAGAAAGATACACCCTGAATGTAACTCATCAAAATGTAGTGTAAGATAGTTGAAATAATAAGATTTCAGGCACTAATAACTACACTGTTTGTTATACTGTTGGAGCCATTAAGCCAAAAATGGTTACTCTGTGGATGGGAATGGCTTGAATTGCTTTTCCACCTGTGACTCATATGCTCATGTAACCTACACTCATACAGTATGGTGCTCTGTCCCTTCTAGTGGTGGCGTAGCCATATACAGAGGTTGATGAACCTGCTACTGTCTCAGTTAACAGACTGGGATCTCATAGCTCAGGCTGTAGCAGCTCGTGCTTTAACATCCTGAGGTTCCAGGTTCAATTTTGGCTGCAGATGATCCATGCAGGCGTGTGGTATTACACAAGCATCTGGAATTCCTTTTAAAAACTGTTATGAGACTCTGAAGTGGATGAAAACTGAGAGGAGATTCCCTTGGTTTCTGGCTATGAAAGTGAGAGAACCCAACAACAGCCAGTTTAGAAAGCTGATAGGGGAGGCAGATCTAATCTCTAATCTGAGATCTAGTCAGCACTTCCCCCAAATAGTCACCTTTAACACCCTCGGATACCACTTAGCCTCTTAGGAACCAGCCAAGCACTGTGTCGTGAATATATTCAGCTCAGCAACACTTAACAATGCCAAGTGACAATCTCCCCTTTCCTCTGGTCTGATGAGGTGATGCACCTCCATTACCTAATATAGTCTGTGGCAAAATCCTTAACAAGAGTCCCTGTTTACTATGAAAACTGCCGTCAAGAATATACATGTTCCTCCACAGCTTTCTGTTTTTCTTCCCCCAGGAACAGGAATCCAAATTCATGGTGTCAGACCAGGCTTTCGGTCCAATTGGGGATTTTTTTTTTGGTTGGTGGGTGTTTTGCAAACTTAATAAAGGGGGAGGCCAAGTTCATCAGAAACAGGTATCTAAAGCTCGGCTCCAAAATCCATATTTAGGTACCTCGATAGTTATTCAAAAAAAACCTAAGCAGTCAGCAACTCCCATTGTAGCCAATGATTTTAATACAGCTCCATACTGGTGCAGGTACTTGCAAATATGAATGGCTTGCAGGAGTAAGACCTTAGTTCATAATAAGACTGACTTATTTCTGGTTCATTCTGAATTATAATTTACTGAATGTTGGACACTATTGACCTTTACCTTCGTTTTATAGTACATATTATAAGTAATATCTCAAAGGCGGTTTTGCAGAGGTGCAGGGGTCTGCATACTTGTACTAGATGGAAAGAACAGAAAAAAACTTGAACCAAATAAGACTGTGCCACAGTCATTTAAAGAAGTACAATTGCCTTGAATCTAAAAGCCCAGCAAAGTGTATAATTTCTTCCAAAGCAATTACAGAAAATACATGCTGCATGTGTCAAACCCAGCAATTAAAAGTTGCAAATGAATGTGTTCCAACCCAATACTTAGGTTTTGGGTTTATATGCCGTACCTCGATATAACGTGACCCGATATAACATGTATTTGGATATAACGCGGTAAAGCAGCGCTCCGGAGGGGGCGGGGCTGCGCACTCCGGTGGATCAAAGCAAGTTCAGTATAATGCGGTTTCATCTATAATGCGGTAAGATTTTTTTGGCTGTTCCGTGTCTTATGGAGAATGAGTTGGTGGTCTCAATCCAGCTCCTAAGGGACAGATGTCCACAGTACAGAGACTCCCCATCACTTTACACAATTTTGGAACAGGACTACGGTAAAGAACTATGAATCCATTTTATTCATGGCCTGTGCTCTACAGGAAGGCAGACTAGATGATCACAGTGGTCTCTTCTGGCCTTAGATTCTATGAAAATTAGCACTTACGAACATTGTAAAGCCATGCCAGTGCTGCAACTAACACGATGAAGTTTGCACTCCATTTGAAATTTGAACCACTGCCTCTCCCGGTTGCCAACTTAGCTACTTTGTCACTAGATTTAGTGACTTTTTGGTTTCCCTAGTGAGAAAATAAGTGTCAAAGTGACCAGTGACAAATTTAGCAATTTCTACTGCCAATTACAGTGACATTCCCCACCTTCCATCCATGTGGCTCTCCTCACTGGCTAGCCTGCCTCCCCAACCCTGCCCACTTCATTAGTCATCTTTCCATGCATCACAAGGTGTGCTACCTACTACGGTACATAGCAGCGCGAAAGAACACATTTGGCTAAAAACAAGCTCTGGCTAATGTGCTGCTCTCTCTAAAGTGCGCCTGGCTTTAGCAAAGTATTTAATTAGCCTCCACAAACTTCTTTTCCTCGCCAGCAGATTATAGTGATCCCAGCCCAAGAAGCCCTGGAATGTGGTTCCTTCCGAGGAGATGACCAATTGAGACATAGTGATATTGACTTGGTGTCCAGCAGAACGTAGTAAGAAGAACATGAAATGGATTTTAACAACACTATTGCGCTGCCTGTGAATGGTTTTGTGATTATACTTGCCTGGTTGTGTGTGTAGTGACTTTTCAGAGTTTGGTGACTTTCTGTAGGCAACACTGCCTCCTGCCCTCTGCATAATCTCTCCAAGTGGGGGGCAGTATCTGACACACTATGATCACTGACACAGCAGGGCAGTTCAATCAAGAAATCAGTATCAGGGTTTTTTAAAAAGCTTAAAGAACAAAAACAAAGCCTGCCCATCAACAAGAAAAGCTGACCCCAGAAAACTGACCACTTTAAGCTGTTGTGTATGTGGCATGTGCCCATCTATGCCCACAGGCTTAATTGTACTAACAGCTGATCAACAGTTGTTATACATGTATGCTCAGCTTTGTCATGCAGCTACAAGGCATTCCGCTGATACAGCAGAAGCTTATATCTCAGTTTGGGAGAATATTATTCCCTATGCCACAGGTCTATACATGTTACTGTTGAGTTCAATCCTTTAGTTTCATCCCTTGGTCTCTGATCTTAAAGGGAGGGTTGCAACTTGGACCACAAAATAAAAAATTAGAAATTAAGTTACATTGCTGACACTAGTGGGGAAAAACAATTCACCCTCATCTCTCAGCCTGATCTGTTTTTTACAATCTTTGTGCCCAAGTGAGCCTGCAGTTTATGGCTGGCCTCTTTTTGAAGCAGGTCAGTCTTGAGTTCTTTTTGATGAAATGCCAGTTTCAATAAAATGCTACTTATTAAAAGCTGTTGTCTTTTAAAGAGCCTAGTCTATTGGAAGTGTGATCCAATCATCTAAAGGAACTCCAGAATTATTATAAACATATATTATAAACAGAACTTGATTCACAGCTTGCTTCATTGCTGTTGCTTTATTTGAGAGACCATACAAATAGCTGTGAGGTGATTCCAATTGTTTCTTTCCAGTTCACCTTGTAGTATGTCATTACCCCTCCCCCACAGAGGCAATTTGTCATTTGGGCTTGTTCTGAACATGGCAATTTAGGTCAGTTGCTTTGGATGTATGAATGGAACAAGGAAAATGTTTTAAGCAAAAGTGAGTCAATAACAATTCCATGCTAGCTGCATATATGTAACCACCCAAAGCCTATCAGGTACCTTATGAGTGTTTCCTGTTGGTGGATGCTATAGATAGAGCAGTACCCTTGCAAATTTGCTCATTTGTTCTTAGAAAAAGACTTTGTACCTCGGTATTTCTATTAGTGCCAAAAACTCCTCTATATGCTTGCTATAGGGAATCCCTAGGATGCTGCAAATACAGAGGTAAAGTCATGGTACTTGGATAAATCAACTGACCTGGTACTAAGGGTAACTGGTCTAGCCCAGGGTGAGTGGGGACAGCTATTCTAAACCATCATGCTGAGTTATTCAGATTATGCTGAGTTATTCAGTTATTCCTCAGGGGAAAAAAGTAGGCTAGAAGTCTTAGTCCAAAAGTGGATTTTTCCAGAAGGTTTGAGCTAAATCCATTCTACTGCTTTTAAATTATGTTTGTGCAATGCAGTATATATTGCCTGGATTCTCCTGAGCATTAGTAATAGTAATATGAATATTACAAACTGAAAAATCTGTATGCCAATCTTCACGTGTATTCCTCAAAAAGAACAGGAGTACTTGTGGCACCTTAGAGACTAACAAATTTATTTGAGCATAAGCTTTCGTGGGCTACAGCCCACTTCATCGGATGCATAGAATGGAACATATAGTAAGGAGATATATATACACATACAGAGAACATGAAAAGGTGGGAGTTGTCCTACCAACTCTAAGAGGCTAATTAATTAAGAGAAAAAAACTTTTCTAGTGATAATCACGATAGCCCATTACAGACAGTTTGACAAGAGGTGTGAGAATACTGAACATGGGGAACTAGATTCAATGTGTATACAAAATGCTGATGAGTTCAAGTTTATAAAAAAAGCAGAGTTCTTGCCATCACGTGACCCGTCTTCCTCCTGGAAAATGAAGAATCAGAATTTTCAGACCGAGTTTTGTACCACAGAGTGAAAGACATTAAAGACCACAGTGGTATATCAAGGATTATAGATAGACTGTGGACCTTAACTTCCTGCAGACATAGAAAACAAATGCCAGCTGGATACAGGCAGGGTTTGTGTGGTGAGAAGAGTGTGACTTCCACATGGAATCATTCTCCGCCGATTCTGTGGAAGCCCTGTTGGCCTCACAGACTCCCTGGATTGGAAGGGAACTGTCTAAGGCTGGTCCAGGCCTACAAGATTATCTCCCTCAACGCTGCAGGAGTTCAGTGGGCAAGTTAATGCTGACTCAGCATCTAATTACCAGATTCCTCCTCCATCTTAGGGAAGTTCCGGGGCAGCAGCCCATGGAAGAGACCCTGTCAACATGGTTCCTGCAGGAAATGTGATGCTCATAGTCCAACAGGTGCCAGGAGGCAAAGGCGTCTGCACAGATGGCCCAGACTGCCATCTCCCACTGTTGTCAACGGAACTGAAGCCATAGTTGCCCTCATATGGTGGCAATTTTGAGAAAGGCATCTCTCTCTCTCTCTCGTATTGTGCTCAAGAGGAGTGAGTGTCTCTTCCTGCTCACAGCATAGGTGGGCCACCATCTTCCCTGAGGGCAGCTGCGCCTTCAGCCCAGGGGCACCATTTCAAATTTTGGTGGGGGCGGGGGGATAATTTTAACCGTGATTCCAGAGGCTATTTATGCACTTGAAAACTCTAGTTTTTTGGCAGATAACTTAGCAATTAGCTGACAGAAGCCCTGTATCTAATTCCTTTATAAAAGAAAGAAAAATAAATATTAGACTCACTCAGCTCTACTAATAACATGTTCTGACATCTTGTGGTAAGTAACTTAAGGTACACTATTTAGGTTTAAAATTGTAATGTATATTCTTTCTTTGTTACTAACCCTGCAGAGAGAGAGAGACCTGGTCAGGACTCCTGGGTTCTATCTCTGCTCTGGGAGGGTAGTGGGGTCTAGTGGGTTGCAGCGGGGGGCAGATATATCTGGGTTCTATATAAGAATAGAATGGCCATACTGAGTAAGACCAATGGTCCACTAGCCCAGTATCCTGTCTTCCAACAGTGGCCAATACCAGGTGTTTCAGAGGGACTGGGCAGAACAGACAATCATGAAGTGATCCATCCCCTGTTGCCCATTCCCAGCTTCTGGCAAACAGAGGCGCGGGATATGCAGAACATGGTGTTGGATCCCTGCCCACCCTGGCTAATAGCCATTGATGGACCTATCCTCCATAAACTTAACTAGTTCTTATTGGAACCCTGTTATAGTTTTGGCCTTCACAACTCCCCTCGCAAAGAATTCCACCGGTTGACTGTGAAGAAATACTTCTTTGTTTGTTTTAAATCTGCTGCCTATTCATTTCATTGAGTGACCCTGGTTCTTGTGTTATGTGAAGGAGCAAATAACATTTCCTTATTCAATTTTTCCACATCATTCATGATTTTATAGACCTCTATTATATTCCCAGTCTTTTTAATCTCTCCTTATACGGAAGGTGTTTCATACCCCTAATCATTTCTGTTGCTCTTCTCGGTACCTTTTCCAAATCCAATATATCTTTTTTGAGATGGGGCGACCACATCTGCACGCAGTATTCAAGGTGTGGGCGTACCGTGGATATATATAGAGGCAATATGATATTTTCTGTTTTATCTATCCCTTTCCTAATGATTCTCAGTGTTCTGTAAGCTTTGTTGATTGAGCAGATGTTTCCAGAGAACTATTTACAATGACTCCAAGATCTCTTCATTGATGGGTTCAGCTAATTTAGACCCCATCATTTTGTATGTATAGTTGGGATTATATTTTGCCATGTGCATTACTTTGCATTTATCAGCATTGAATTTCATCTGCCATTGTGTGCCCCGTCACCCAGTTTTGTGAGATCCCTTTGTAACTCTTTGCAGTCTGCTTTGGACTTACAAAATTACTCAAGATAGTTATCTGCAAATTTTGGCACCTCACTGTTTACCCCCTTTTCCAGATCATTTATAAATATGTTGAACAGCACTGGTCCCAGTACAGTCCCCTGGGGGACACCACTATTTACCTCTGCCTCTCTCAATTCTCACCATTTATTCCTACCAGTATTTCCTATCTTTTAACTGGAGTGCCTGACAATGCTTTCAGGATCATCTAAGGATCCTTAATTTACTTTAACAACAAGCCTTTGGTTATCTTAATCACCCTGCCTCTGTTTATAAACAAACTCCCTGCCCCAAAGGCTGTGCTGCTCCCAGCTTCCGAACTCATCACATTTAAAATTTTTATTAAAGCTAATGGTAAAAAATTATATAGTACACAGGTTAAGAAAAGCGACAGAGTCCTGTGGCACCTTATAGACTAACAGATGTATTGGAGCATAAGCTTTCATGGGTGAATATCCACTTCATCAGACACGTGGTGGAAATTTCCAGAGGCAGGTATAAATATGCAGGCAAAAATCAGTCTAGCAATAACGAGGTTAGTTCAAAGGTTAAGAAAAGAGTGTCTGTACATCTGGGTATAGTGCTTAGATCAGGGGTCGGCAACCTTTCAGAAGTGGTGTGCCGAGTCTTCATTTACTCACTCTGATTTAAGGTTTCGCGTGCCAGTAATACATTTTAACATTTTTAGAAGGTCTCTTTCCATGTGTCTATAATATATAACTAAACTATTTTTGTATGTATAGTAAATAAGGTTTTTAAAATGTTTAAGAAGCTTCATTTAAAATTAAATTAAAATGCAGAGCCCCCCGGACTGGTGGCCAGGACCCGGGCAGTCTGAGTGCCACTGAAAATCAGCTCACATGCCACCTTTGGCACGCGTGCCATAGGTTGCCTACCCCTGGCTTAGATTATCCACAGATACAAGGTTTGTTTTTAAAGTCATAAGATACTTATAGTGCATAATCAGCAATAACCCAAATTTAGGTGAATAAATTTAAGAATACAATTTAGATATTAGCATCCAAGTATTCAGGTATATCACTCATGAAAAGTTATACAGGGAGTTGGTTGTGGAAAGCAAATATAGCAATGAGTGAGGACTGTCCCTCAGTAATTGAGAATATCGGGTAGGTTGTCCATTTACAATCCATGAGGAAAGTATTTCAGTTCCTTTCCCCACTGTGCTTCTCATCGGCACTCCAGCTCATCCCTCCTGGTATTGCCGATGTCCAGTGATGTGTTCTATGTAGATGCCCCTCAACCACCTGATGGCCTCCGACACCAGAGGTGAAAGTAAGCCAGTCCAGTCTGGTGTACCGGCAAGAGAGAGACCCGGTCGGAGACCCGGGCCCTTTAAATTGCCGCCCGATCCCCGCTGCAGGAGCCCTGCAGGTAGCGTCAGCAGGGCTCTGGCGGTGATTTAAAGGGCAAGGGGCTCCTGGCTGACGCTACCACAGCAGAGCCCAGGCCCTTTAAATCTCCACCTGAGCCCAGGGTAGTGGCGGCAGCCGGGAGCCCCTGGGGCTCTGTCGGCGATTTAAAGGGCCTGGAGATTTAAAGGCCCCGCCTCTTCCTGTTGTGGCCACAGCCTCTTCTGGTTGAGGCTCCTCCCCCTGCTCAGGACTCCAGAGTACCGGTAAGTCCTTCAAGTTACTTTCATCCCTGTCCAACACCATGAGTTGCCACATCAACTGAGCGTAGCACTGACCGATTCTCTCAACACTCACTTGTTACTGGGGTCCCAGGTACCCAGGGCTCCAACGATCAGCGCGTGTGTCTGAGTCTGGTAACCCTCGCTCTCAAGGTTTCAGCCAGAGGAGACTAGGTAACACAGCAGGGCATCATTCTTGTCCAAGCAGCAGAATGGCTTTGAAATCCCTTGGTTTTCTGTGAGCTGGTAAGTGTGTAATACTTAATATTTCTCTCTAGGTGGCAGCATTGGTAAAGAGTCCCTGCCAAGCCAACCTGCTGAAAACAGATTCAACCCCCTCTTTACCCCCATATATTTCTGTGAAATTTTATCTGTAAACAGTGAGTTTATTCAGATTTTAAAATTACTGTATATCTTTGAAGTGCCTAAATGACTACATAAACTGTGAAGCCAACGACTAGCTTTTCATATTGAAGTGTGGTCTCCCCATAATTCTGTTTTCAAGCCTGGTAAGTGTTTGTACAAAACCAAAACCAAGCCTGTTAAATCAAAGGTCACTTTTACGCCTGTTAAAACATTTAAGGAAAACGAAGTGTCATGCCATTTACACAGCATGTTGCCACATGGTAAGTGCAAAATGTCAAAAAGACTACCACAAGCAACATTTCTAGTTACCAGTGGGAAAAACTATGTTCATCCACACTAGCCATGAAATATGCAGGGTATTTAGCATGTGTTTCACTTGGAATTATGGAGAATTGCTTTATATTTTGTTTAATAGCTTTAAATTGTAGTTCAGTTTGCACAGGCTGCTCATAGCATTCCTCCTGAATTTTAACTCCCTCTGGGGGGGAGGGATAGCTCAGTGGTTTGAGCATTGCCCTGCTAAACCCAGGATTGTGAGTTCAATCCTTGAGGGGGGCCATTTAGGGATCTGGGGTAAAAATCTGTCTGGGGATTGGTCCTGCTTTGAGCAGGGGGTTGGACTAGATGACCTTCTGAGGTCCCTTCCAACCCTGATATTCTATGATAAATTCTGAGTTCTTCCAAGGTCTAAATTGTCAAGCATATACATGTTAACTTTGATCATAGGTGACTAATTAAGTGTTTATGAGGAAGAAGCTTCATGAAAAGTACCAGTATTCTCTAGTATATATTAAATATTGCAATCTAGCCTTGTGTAGCTACAGTAGAGATGAACCAAAGCAACTGTAAAGTGAGATTGGTTTTATCCAGTAAAGTGATGTTATTAAACATCCATTCTCATGCTATTTTGAATATGTTGCAATTCATAGATTTTTGTGTCTCCTTGTTAAATAAAACCCTGATTATCTGCATGAAAAACAGCCACATGCTTAGATTCTGGGGTGCACTATCAACTACAAAGCAAAAAACAAGTAGGCCTGTTGGGGACTGACTGGATTCTATGAATGTTTGTTTTTGGAGCATCTCTCTAATGATGTTGTGGGCTAATTATTAATGTTGAACCTGTGGAGGTGAGATGGTATCATGAAACCATGAGACATGACACAATCTAACTGGCTTATGGACAAATCACAAATTCATTATACATACCCACTGAAATTGTATCAACTCAAAGTTTATGGGTGAAATCTTGCCCCGCTGAAGTCAATGGGAATTTTGCCATTGATGTCTTGGGGCCAGGATTTCACCCTATATACCTCCTTATGTATTTTCATCTTACAGTAGCAATGTAATAGGTAATGACTTCAGCACAGGGCATATCCTGGGGACTAATGACCAGCCAGGGTTAAATGTCCCAGCTGAATCAACTCCTTCTGGCTGGTCATTTATTAGCAGTAAATCACATGGCCATTCTCTCTCTCTCTCTCTCTCTCTCTCACACATACACACACACCCTAGGGAGAAGAGTTCATCAATCCCAAAACATCCACCACCTATCCACACCATATAAAAGGTTATCACCCAAAAAAGAAAAAAAGCAAGATTGGATGTTGCTGATGGGAAATTACTGTTTGTCAGGAATGCTTTGTCAGAGTGTTAGTGAATGATAGGAACCTCATGGCCAACTTTGTTCTCAGCCTTTTAGCTCCTCAGACCCTGCACCTTCTGTTTTCTGAGGAGGACTGAATGCATCAAATTACTGCATTAAAAGCATAGTCCTTTTAGCATGTGGATGTTTACATCACTTCAATTGGTGCTTGGACTGTGACATCACCTGAAGAATTCCCACATGGCTGGAGAGACTGTGTTCCAAGTTTATGGGCGTGTGCAACCATTGAAAGGTTTGGCCCTATTTTGTGTCGGTTAGACATGGTATCTCTCACATTAAATTCACACCAATTTAAGATGAATTCAGAACAGTTTCAAATACCCCATAATGTTTTGACACCACACAGGGCCAGATTTTTAAATGCATTTAAGCACTAAAGATGCAGATAGGCATCTAGTGGGATTTCCAAAAGCGCCTAGGTGCCTAACTCCTTAGACTTGACACCAATCTGCATCTTTAGGTGCCTAAATACCTGTAAAAATCTGGCCCATAATGCTTATGTTTGCTTGTGGAGGATATAACCTGTAGGCAGAAGCTCTACACCTTGACTTATACTTAGACTGTAAACTCTTTATAGCAGGGATTGTCTTTTTTGTTCTGGTGTTTCTACAGTGCTACCACGATGGGGGCCTGGTCCATGACTGAGGCTCTTAGGCACTATAAGACAAATAATAATAAGAAGAAATGAATTCAGTCGGAGAGAGATTAAGGCAGAATACATTATATTGGTGCCAGGATCTAAAAAGAAGTGCCTCGCAGCTGACAATAAGCATTTTTTTCAAGAGTTACAATCAGACAAAACAGAACTTGTAACACTATCTGTAATAGCACCTCTGGTGACTTCCAAGCATATTACAGTCCCCATGTTGCCCAACTATTCTCTGGGGTAGCAAGTTCCCACATGTGCACCCTGTCATTTTCAGCTGCAATTACATTTCAATGTGTTAATGTCTTATAGCAGGGTAAAAATAATTACCAGTTGCGGGGGGGAGGGGGACATCCAGGGAAGAGTCATGTGTCACTGTTAGTGAGTATGCAAAGCTCTGAATCATCTGATTCTGTTTATCTACTGTTCCTTTGAGAGCTAGAAGAGTTTAGGAAGTTAGCAAGCAGAGTGTTGTTCCTGGCATAAAATCACTCTGTACTGGTCATCTGTGTCCATTCACAATGCCTTTAACCTCCCATGGTTAGTCTTATAGAACTTCAGAATATGATAAACTCAACTGTTGTTTTTAAATACTAGGCGCTTGACTCTGGCAGCAATAAAGCTTAGATTCCTGGAAGCAGCAGTGGAAGAGGTGTGGCGGGGTGAAGTTATTCAGAATAAATCTGATAAATGCAAGTTAAAATGTTAATGTTTGAGGTGGCTGCTATTGAAATGAGAAATGGCTCTCTCTCTCCAAACAATGCTAGAGTTATGGAATTACAAGTTAGTAGGCAGGGATAGAATTCATCCAATTCAATATAGAAGCATCAAAAATTAAAGAGCTGGTTTGGATAAAGAAACTTCTTGTGTAATGAAACAATAACATGCTGAAGCTGAGTGTGGAATGTCTTTAGAGCAGCATCCAATGTGCAGTGTTTCACTCTGAGATTGTCTGTGGGTAACAGTTGTAGGGTAATGCACAGATGACTCTAATTAGGGCACATTATCTGCATGATGACCCTTTACAACTAGATAAAGAGGAGGCAGAGTGCCATTATTTAAGTCAAGTCAAGAGCAGAAGCAGGTTGTTCACTGTTAGTTAAACAAGCTCCTGGCTTGAGGGCTTGATCAAGCAGGTAATGTTCTGCCATTTAGGAGCAGGATAAAAGTTGTTAATATTTACCCCTTTTACATGTAGAAAGTTTGCTGTTTTATGTGTGAGTAAGACTAGCTACAACAATACAGAGAGAGATAGAGAGACAGGCTGGGCAAGGGCAGCGGGCTAAAGATTTATCCTCTCTCTAGACAATTGCCCAAACCCCCATCTTCTTTTATTGCTGCCCTCCTCTCTTTTCTTGTTTGGTTTTTCTCCATGGTTGCTGGAGTGTACTGTAAAGATAAAAGCATTAAACTGCTCTGTAATTGTAGCTAGCCTCACAGAGGAAAGTTTATGATGGCAGTATTGAAATTCTTTGCTTTTAAGGTCCGTGGCACAAAATGAAAGAATGTAATTCTAAACAACCTTGGGCTTTTAATTCTGCTCAGCAGCAGTTTAAAAATCATTCCACTTTGGGTAGAAATTTGAAGTGGCTGCAATATTCAAACCACTTGGGTGACAGCTAAAGTACATATTTTAATTCATAGTCTCTATCTGGGCCTAAACAAACAGGTGCCCACTTCACAAAAGCACAAGGGACACACTCCTTTCCAAAAAGGCTGGAACAGGGCTAATGCATTAGTTAAATCCCACTTAAGTTTATGCACCACTTAAGTTCCCAAACATTGTGTTGGCTGTCTGAAAAGGGGCGAATTTCACCCTTAGTTTACTAAAACTAATGTACAAGTACTGCATGCTCAGCGTCTGATTGTGTTTTGTTTGTTTGTTTTCCCCAGAGGTGGGTAGCACTTGGACTCCTATTGCCTCCACTGAGATTTTTGTGTGCTCAACACCACCACAAATCAGCCCCCTAAGTTTTTTTTTTAAGACAAAATTCTGAATTGAAAAGAAGCTACCATTTTGGAGGTTGGAATCATAAAATCCACTCTGATCCAGTTAGTTTATAGAATTTAAATATAGGTTTCCATTTATATAAGATTGCGATGTTAAGCATGCTTTAATTACCCAAAACTACTTTTCTTTCTGTGTTCTACTGTGCAATTTTCAAAACAAACAGAACCTATTGTTCCTGATTACATGATCTCATTAGATGACCTGACCTTGATTCGCCTAAAGCAGCTAGGAACTAAGGGACAAGTAGTGTTCCTTTCATAACTAAAGCATCACATCAGCAGTCTTTGCAGTTTCAGTTTAGAAGAAGACTTATTTTACTATTGTCACATACTTTGATTTATACAAGTGCTGTATCGAGCAACAGGCATCTATGAAAATTAGAAATAAGGGTCGTAATAACAATACTTAGCTCTTACGTCCTGCTTTTCATTGGTAGATCTCAAAGTGCTTCACAAAGGAGGTTGGTATCATTATCTCCATTTTTACAGCTCTGGAAACAGAGGCACAGAGAGTGAGGGAATCTGAATGGGTTTATTTTTCAGATTTATCTTCTTACAGAGATAAGCAGGTGAGCCACACACCTTCCTTCACTATCAACTCAAGTGTCCTGATTTTTCGTTATAAACACCCTTAAAAATGGTGTAAGAGTTTTGCTGCTTCCCATATGAACATAAGAATGGCCATAGTGGGCCAGACCAATGGTCCATCAAGCCTAGTATCCTGTCCTTTGACAGTGGCCGGTGCCAGATGCTTGAGAGGGAATGAACAGAACAGGGCAATTATCAAATGATCCACTCCTGGCATCCAGTCCCAGCATCTGGCAGTCAGAGGTTTAGGGATACCTAGAACATGGGGTTGCATCGCTGACCCTCTGGGCTAATAGCCATTGATGGACCTAATCTCCAGGAACTTCTCTAATTCTTTCTTAAATTCAGTTATACTTTTGGCCTACACAAGATTCTCTGGCCACAAGATCCACAGGTTCACTGTGTGTTGTGTGAAGCAGTACTTCCTTGTTTATTTTAGACTTGCTACTGATTCATTTAAAGAACTCCTGATTCTTATGTTATGTGAAGGGGTAAATAACACTTACTTTCTCCACACCATTTATGATGTTAAAGACCTCTGTCATATCCCCCCTTAGTCATCTCTTTTCTAAACTGAACTGTCCCAGTCTTTTTAATCTCTCTTTATATGGAAGTTTATCTTCTTATCTATCCCTTTCCTAATGGTTTCTAACATTGTTAGTTTTCTTTTGACTACCACTGCACATTGAGCACGTTTTCAGAGAACTTTCCACAATGACTCCAAGATCTGTTTCTTGAGTGGTAACAGCTAATTGAGATCACCATTTTGTGTATATATAGTTGAGATTTCCCCCCCAATGTACATAACTTTGCATTTATCAATATTGAATTTCATCTGCCATTTTGTTGCTGAGTCACTCAGTTTTGTGAGATCCTTTTATAACTCTTCACAGTCTGGTCCCAGTACAGATCCTTGGGGGACTCTTTCCCCCCTCACACCCCCCCCCCCCCCGCGATCTATTTACCTCTCTCCTCTGTGAAAATTGACCATTTATTTGTACCCTTTGTTTCCTATCTTTTAACCAGTTACTGATCCATTAGAGGCCCTTCCTTCTGATCCCATGCCTGCCTACTTTGGTTAAGAGCCTTTGGTGAGGGACTTCATAAAAAAAACTTTCTGAAACTCCAAGTACACTCTATCCATTGGCTCGCCCTTGTCCACATGTTTGTTGGATTAGAGACAATTATTGATGAGTCATGATTTCCTTTTACAAAAGCCCTGAACTCTTCTCCAACACATCGTGTCCATCTGTGTGTCTGATAATTCTGTTCTTTACAATGGTTTCAACCAATTTGCCTGGGACTGGCATTAGGCTCGCCTCTGGAGCTTTTTTAAAAATGGGCGTTACATAGCAATCTGCCAGTCATCTCGTACAGAGTGTGATTCAAGCAATAGGTTAATAGTAGTTCTGCAATTTCATATTTGAGTTCCTTCGGAACTGTTGGTTGAATACGATCTGGGCCTGGTGACTTCTTATTGCTTAATTTATCAATTTGTTCCAAAGTCTCCTCTATTGACACCTCAATCTGGGACAGTTCTTCAGATTTATCACCTAACCCTTTCCCACCAAAAAATTGGGTTTTGATGAACTGGCATTTTCTGACCAAAAAAAAAAAAAAATCACCTAGAAATTCCAACCACTTCTTCTCTTTGGCACTAGATCTGGTTCAGCTCCTCCCACGCCTCACCACCCCTAGAAAGATAGGTTTTTTTAAAAAGACAGTTCCATTGGCCTCAGGATCTGGGATTTACAGTCAAGGTAATTCATCTTTTAGCCCCTAAGTATCTCACACAGGGAAGGTGTGAAGTTATGAGACAGAAGGAAATCTGCCAAAGCAGAGTGGAAAAGGCTAGAGGAGGGAGGATAAAACAAAAGGGCATCTTATCAGGCTGGAAAGAGTTTACTATTCAAGTACAACAAGGGTCTGTGTTAGAACTCTGATAATATACCAGGTTATTTTTATAAATAATTTAGATTACAGTAACAATGTGGTATTGTATGCATGATTTCCATATTTGCAGATGATTCTTTGTAATTAAAATCCCCATGTACTGAGGCAATGTGTGATCCCTGGTAAACAAAGGAGACAAAGCTGGAACTCTAGCTGTATGAAAACCTCTTTGATTGTCTGTAGTTGGAAGCTATTTTCTTTAAAAAGCATATCCTGTTTAGGGAGGATTGTGATTCCATATATCGTGGCACTCCACATCCAAATTTCAATCTCTTTTTATGTTATTTTTTACAGGTGAGAGGCCATTACCTCTCGTCTAAGTAGGTGTTTCTAGACATGAACTGAATGAAGAATGTGCACTCGAATTTTTGAATGCATCTGTGATGAGGATGTAAGTGAGAGGTTGCAGAGCCCTAAACCTTGAAATCGGGTTTGTTAAAGTATTACAGTTTAAGGATCCAGTCCTACACTTACTGCTTGTGCTTAATACCCCAAATGGTCCTCACCTGCCAATATTTGCAGAATTCAATCCTTAATTAGCATCTGGGCTTTGGCTCACCATAATAGCATCTGCAACAGAATTTCTGGCAGTGTTTCAGATATAAATTTTCATTTTAATACTTCATCTGTTTCCAAGCATACAGAGCTGATAATTTTTATGCTACTTTCCAGGCAATGTAAGATTTTTTTTTATTTACTTTTATAAAACAATGGTGATAGATTAAATCATTGCAAACTAAAGATCAGCAAACGATATTACATGTTAGTGGTTTCAAATTCCCAAACCATGCTTGGGGAAAAATTCTCATTCCTCCCATCCAGAAGGGAATGAAAAGTCAGTGCTCAATCTGCTATCACGACTTCTACTTCATCCTGATTATTATAAATGTTTTATAAAAAGTAGCTGAGCGGCATTTTTCAATTTTATAGTGAGGGTTTGAAAGCCACTAACTAGCTAAATATGTGTGTGCATGTGAAACTTATTGCATGATGGATAATAAGGAAACGGGACTTTCATATCTTGCAATATCCCTCCTAGGAGAATGGATTTCTGCTCAGACACATAAATAAAATAAAAATATTTTTAAACAGAACTGAAAATGTTGTTAGGTTTTTTTCAAGACATTGCAAAGTGAGAGATCTGGGGTTCCTGGTGCCATGTGCAGGGCCGGCTCTAGGTTTTTTGCCACCCCAAGCAAAAAAAATTTTGGCCACCCCCCACCCCTGGGCTCTCACCCCCACCCCACCCGCACCCCCTCCCGCCCCAGCTCTGGGCTCTCCCCCCTCACCCGCACCCCTTGCTGCCCCACCAGTGCTGACTCTGCCCGTTCCCCCCTCGCCTCCAGCCGGTCTGGCACTGGCAGGGTCGGGGTAAGCAGCAGGGCTCCCGGGCTGCGCCTCAGCCCAGGGTCCCTCCAGCCAGGGCTCCTGCCTCCAGGACCAGCTGGGACTCAGGAGGGCAGAGCTGGGGGACCGTCCCGGCAGGGGGCTGAGGAGCTGGGGCAGGGTAGCCCCAGAGGGAGCGGAGCCCCAGAGAGCGGGACGCGGGCCCCGCACGGCAGCGCCCCTCCCTCTGTGGCCCCGCTGCTGCTTCTGGCCGCCCGCCGCAGTCCCTGGCCAGCTCGGGCCACTTCGCCCAGCCCCGGCTGCGGCGCAGGGGGGCGGCCGCCCTGCGGCATCTGCAGGCAACTCAGTGTGCCCCAAGGGGTGGCCCCCAGCCCGAGTGTCCCCCGCTAGGAGCCTGCCCGGCCCAGCCTCAAGGTGCAGGCACTGCTCCCCCACGGCGCGAACCGCAGTGGCCCCAGGGCGACGCGCTGCTGCTGCCAGGGCCGGCTCTAGGCTTTTGCCACCTGAAGCAAAAAAAAAAAAAAGACGGCCAGAATGCCGCCCTTGAAAATGTGCCGCCCCAAGCACGTGCTTGGTTTGCTGGTGCCTAGAGCTGGCCCTGGCCATGTGTCTGCTGGCAATTGTAGCAAAACTACCTTTTTGGCTGTAGTGAAGGGTCCTAGATTTTTCTCTCTCTTCTTCCCATTCATGAAGAATGATGTGCAGTGATTTTACAGCACAGGACTACATGCTCCTCCTATCAGACTCTGTTTTCCTGTATCTCTCTCCCTCCTTTGTTTCCAGCCTTCTACCCACTTAGTTTAAAATATTTCCCCAGTCACTTCCTTACATCAATCCATACTGTGGATCACCACTCCCACCCTCCTCATGTGATAAGTGGTCTGTTTGTTCATAAGTACATTACATGGTAATCACCCCCTTCCCCCCCACCCTCCACAAGCACATTTATAAAGCTACTATTCCCCTCTGCCATTGGCCCATGCAAGTCCCTAATGTGGCAGCACAAAGCATCTCTGACTTCTGTTGCCCGGGTGCATCCAGCTCCAGCTGTGGTAGGTGCACTTTCTGGCTGAGTGTACAGGCTCAGCAGCCCCTCGCTGTCATAGGTCCATTCAGGGGGAAATGGCTCAGCTCTGGATTCAGACAGATTGGGAATCGCACAGAAAGCCACAGTGACATGCACAGTACTGACGACACTGGCATACAAGCGGGTCTGTAGACATCTCCAATGGGATTTCAATCTGCCAAACGCACATTCAGCCACTATTCTATATCGCCTGAGCGAGTAATTACACCACCTTTTGCCAGGGCCTCTGATATCGGGGTACAACTTCATAAGCCCAGGCAAAAGGGGGTACGCAGGGACCCCCAGAATAACAGTAGGAGCGGTAACTCTGTTTATGACAATGTTCTTTGGCAGGAATAGTGTCCTAGCCAGTCTGTGAGTGTAGACTTTTGATTGGCAAAAAACCCTGGCAGCATGAACTTTTCCAGTGCAATCCATGTTGACATTCATAAATCGACCTCTGTGGCTATGAGAGCCTGATAACAATGGAGCAATACTCTCTATGGTTTATGTACTTGTGCTCCTTGAGGAAGGCAAACTATGGGTGCATGAGTCCCATTAGTGGCCCCCTGCACAGTTTGGAAACCTCATTCTCAAAGCCAGCAATTGCTTCAGGATTTTATGCCCAACACATGGGGTAAACCACACACCTGACTGCCTCAGAAACCTCCACCACCACTTTACCCACAGTCGACTTTCAAATACCAAACTGGCTGGAAACGCCCTGTAGCAGTCTGGGGTAGCCAGCTTCCAGATGGCTATAGCAACCTGCTTCTGGACCAGCATGACTTCCCTCATGCATGTGTGTTTATACTGAAGGGTTGGGGTAAGCTGCTCACAGAGCTCCAGAAATGTAGCTTTCTTCATGCAAAAAGACCCACTGCTGGTCATCTTGAGTCTGCATGACAATGTGATCCCTCCTACCAGTCTGTGCTGGTGGCCCTGGTCCAGAAGCACCAGTTTTTGTAGGTGGCATTAGTGGCTATACCGAGTATCATGAGCTGCATCAGCCAGTTCGAGTCTGCCACATCTGAGTCCTCCTCCTGCTCCATCAGAAGCTCTACCAAAATGGCCACCAGCATCACTGTCCATTTCCTGACACAGGAGTGAAAGTGCAAGTAAGAGAACTTTTTCAAATGGTGCCTTCGCCATATTGCTGGCTTTGGTTGCTGAGCGCACACAGACCAAAAGGACAACTTGGCAGGATGAGTTGGCAGCCTGTTCAAACTTCCTGTAACATGCAGGCTGGGCAGTCAAGTTTTCCCAGGCTGCACCACGGTGAAAGGGCTGCAGGAGCCACATTTTGTGAAGGTCAGAGAGAATCTGGGTTCTGGTTGGTTTGACTCAGGTCTGTGTACTGCAGTGTGGAGGCCAGAGCCCAGGGTTCAAGCCTGGGTTAGAAAATTCTTCACCTAGGATTGACAATCAGTGTAGACACTCAAGCCCTGGGCTCTCTAACCCAGGGTCAGCTGACTCAAGTCCCACTAACCGTGGGCTTACTTTGCAGTTAGATATACCCACAGGGTATGTCTGTGCTGCAGTAAAACACAGCAGCTGGCCCATGTCAGTTGATTCAGGTTTACGGGGCTTGGACTGCAGGGCTATAAAACTGTAGTGTAGACGTTTGGTCTTGAGCTAGGACTCTGAACTCCAGCCTGAGTCTGCATGTCTACACTGCAGTTCTATAGCTGCGCAAACCTGAGTCAGCTGACGGGAGCGGGCGTTTTATTGCAGTGTAGACGTACCTGTAGAGACTATGCTTTTCTGACTGCACATTTGGTTGCTCTGATTCAAGGCTGTGCAATAAGGATCTTGTGAACTGGGTTCAGCAGCTGCTGAGCTGAGCTGACCCTAAGAGAATGGGAGAAAGCCTGCCCCCTTCCTAGAGCAGCACGAGAACTAGGAACACCTCTGGCTGGGGTCAGTTTGGAGGCTTTCTTAAAGGGGACATTTTTGTATTAGTTTGATTTTGGTCTCACCCCTTTAGGATCCTGTACACCCTGACTGGGAGCTTCTTCTTCAACTCTGTGTAAGCTCGAAAGCTTGTCTCTCTCAACAACAGAAGCTGGTCCATTAAAAGATATTACCTCACCCACCTTGTCTCTCTAATATCCTAGTAGGATTTTCAAAAGCACCTAGGTGCTTTTCAATAAGTGTGAGGCGCCTAGATGCTGTTGAAAAACACACTAGGCACCTAAATACCTTTAAAATGTGGCCTTAAGGAACTGTCAAGCACTCAAGTCCCCAAAGCTTATCCATACTTGTTGCTAAGATTTGTAGGTGTCCTTCTCTGGTTCTCCAAAGGAGTGGGAAACAGATGAATTGGAGAGAGAGCAGAAGAGGAAAAATTAATTCTAGTTTATAAACCTAATTGAATGTTTTTATTCCTTAGGTACGGCAGTACAGCTCAGCAGAGGCTGGCTCAAATGACTGACTGTTTCTCCCAACAGCAAAGCCAACTTCAACTTTCACAGGCTGACAAATAGTCGTGTAAATTACCAAAAATCCAAGACTTCAAGCTTAAACTTCTCCAATTGTTTTCACATGATGCAACTTTAAATCTCTTTTGAACAGTATTACATTTCCTTTCATTCCCATAAACTTCAGAAAAAGTTGACTGTTCTCATATTTCAGACTGTGACCTAGCTAGCTTGCACTTCCCTCCTCCACTCGTCTGGAGAAGGGAATAATGAAATTCAGACAACAATGACCGAATGTGCTGTGTAGAACTTTCCTCTTACAAAACAAATGAATGCTCCTGGGGTCCAAAACACTGCAGGGAACAAAACTTTCAAATCTTGTAGATATAAAATAGTAAGCCTAAGTGGTGACTTCATCTCTTTTATCAGATCAGAAATGTTTTGACAGGCATTGAAATGAAAACCATTTTTTAAAATGATAAGATAAATGAATTTAAAATTCCCATTAAAACAAGTAATTATTAAAATAAAGCCTGCTTTCCAGAAACACTGATGCAAGAGTGGAAAATGCATTTCAGAGCACTACAGAGAAGAAAATCTTTATACTCATAGTCATAACTTACAGAACTGATGCTGCTGAATATAAATTTGCTTTTGTAATGACCAGAAAAATAAGTTACTTAATATTTGAGTTAAACAGCAGTGAAATGTACTGTATGCTCTGATTCTGACAAGGGCCTATAGAAAATTGCCATGGCTATGCTCAGTGAGGGGCTGATCCTGCAATTTTTGGAGTACTTCTTGTAAGGTGCTGAGCCCCTGAACTCCCATAGAAGTCTTTAGGAGTTAGGGCACTCAGTAGCTTGCCAGATTGTGCTCTACACTTACGCAGCAGGAAACATCCACTTTTCTCCAACATCACTGCTGGTGTGAGTGCAATTCCAATGAAGTCCACTGTAAATTTAGCTATTTGAGTCAAAACTAAAGCAGCCAAAATGTATAAATCCAACAGAGAGAGTTTATGGAGAACTAAACCAAACACTCTGCCTACAAGATTTAGTGTCGCTAAATTGTTATAATTAAATGGGGTACCTACATCATGTTGTCTCCTTGGGGTCTATTCTCTACTCAAGAGGTATGCTGAACTCGCATTGATATCAGCAAGAGGTGTATGTGCAGAATGAGTGGAAAATATGAGATCGTAGATAGCATGCTACAGATCTATAAATCTATCTGATACCTAAAACCTGCCATTTTTTTTGCCCACTCCCAGTAACTTCCATGCAAGCTCTGCTCATGGCTCTATGACAGAGTTTGTCTTAATTTAGCATCTGAAAGGTGAACTGAAATACCATTGGAATAAATACTTGTTTGAGGTGCCAACTCCTTGACTGGATCTCTGTGTAGAATCATAAATACATTTTAAAGGTGAATGTAAAGGCCTTTTATTAACCTGCCAAGACACAGATTCAGGAATCTTTATTTCTTCTGCAAGGGTTGTGATGTTCCTGCTCCCCTACATACCGAGGCATTGTACTGTTTCTGTTCCTGATGGTAAAACCTTTGAGATCTACCAATGAAGTGCTAGATAAAAGATAGGTATTAATAATTATTGCTTAAGAATGTGTTGAGACGCTGCAGTGGAACTTCCCTAATTCACACTAATGATTGGAAAAATCCATTGCCAGTGATGGCATTTTGGGAATTGGTGAGTAAATCTCAGATGCCTCAGCCCATACTGTCATGGGTGAGCCCACTGACTTTGTGAGCTAGGGCTACTTGCAAAATCTTCTAGCACAGTATCATTTCATAAATCAAGATATTCGACAACATTAGTTCAGTTATCTCAGTAACTCACTCCTCTCTGTGCTGTATTGTTGAGGGCTTAGATGCACGCTTTTTTAAACAAATAAGACGACACACTGGCTCCACTAAAGTCATTAGGCATATTGCCATTGACTTCAGTGGGGTCAGGATTTTGCACCACGTGTTTTGCAACAGTGTAAACCCAATATTTTAGTTTAGGAAAGGCCTTTTAAGCCATTACCACCATCTTTTCAAGCGCCACTTCTACTGATCATGGGAAGGTCAGAGGCAGAGATGAAAGTAAGCCGGTACGGTACGGTACAGTGTACCGGCAGGAGCCGGTATGCCGTGCCGGACCGGACCTGCTTCCCCAGGCCAGCGATTTTAAAGGCCCTGGGGCTCCTGGCAGCAGCCGGAGCCCTGGGCCATTTAAATTGCCACCAGAGCCCCGCTGCCAGAGCCCCTAGGTGGCGGAGGCAGCTCAGGCAGAGATTTAAAGGGCTCGGGACTCCACTGTGGTAGCGGGGGCCGGGAGCCCCTGGCCCTTTAAATCACCACCAGAGCCCCACTGCCGCTACCCCAGGGCTCCAGCAGCGGGGCTTGGGCGGCGATTTAAAGGGCCTGGCGTGGAAGCAGCAGTTGGAGCCCTGGGCCCTTTAAATCGCCACCCGAGCCCTGCTGACAGAGCCCTGGGGTAGTGTCAGCGGGGCTCCGGCGGTGATTTAAAGGGCCTGGGGCTCCCGGCCGCCGCTAGTGCAGCGGAGCCCCGGGCCCTTTAAATCTCCACCAGAGCCCCAAGCCCGGGGTAGCGGCGGCAGCCGGGAGCCCCTGGGGCTCTGTCGGTGATTTAAAGGGCCCGGGGCTATGCTGCGGTAGCGGGAGCTGGAGCCCTGGGCCCTTAAAATTGCCCCCTAGCTCTGGGGCTCCCAGCCGCCTCTGCAGCCGGAGCCCCAGGCCCTTTAAATCTGGATTTAAAGGGTCCGGGGATTTAAAGGCCCTGCCTCTTCCGGTTGAGGCCCTGCCTCCTGCTCAGGACTCCGGAGTACTGGTAAGTCCTTTAAGTTACTTTCACCCCTGATCAGAGGCAAAACAGCAACAAAATATACACAACATTTCCCTCCCAAGACATCACTAAAAAGCCCGATACTTATAATTGCACATAGGCTAGCTAGGTGACCATTTGGAAATATTACCCACATCTTCCTTCACCCTTTCACGCCACTAGCCTGCCACACTCACTTGCCATGTCTTGTTCTAAGTTAATGTTTGTCAAGCGCCCAGCACAACAGGGAACCAGTCCTGACTGGGGCCCTAGGGCACCACCACAATACAAAAAATAAATAAGAATAATGAATGATAACCTGCAAACCAATAATGTGATAGCCTCAGCTTCCATTTCTTGACTCTCGTTTCATCCCAGTATTAATACTGTATATTTTTGAGATATTTCTACAATGTAGAGCATAGAGTCCTTGTGCTATACACAAAATTCCAGTATATTATAATTTATCTCACACACATGAGGGGGAGAGAGCTGTGGTCTAATGTTTTCTGTTGTGTTTTCTGCAGTTTCTTGCCAATTTTCAAAATATTCCAGGCTCACAGACTGAAGTGAGCTAAAGTCCAAGATTATACTGAATTCTCTAAATATGGTCTGTTTAGGGCTAGATCCTGCCCTCTCTCTTCTGGTGCAGGGCAGGGATCCAATCTAGCTGTGAAGAAAGTATTGAGTAAGAGAATTGGCTGCTGTGCATGGCTGGCACAAATGTGGCCCCAAGGTAGCAAGGCCTGCTAGCTACAAAATAAATTCATGGCCCCATCCAGATGACACTTGTTTCCCTGCCCCATCTCCCTCCACATATACATACACCCACCTAGCCCACTCCATAGGATCCTGCCTTGTCCATAATGATTCAGACAGAGAAGGGTGGTATCGTCAGCCTGCATGACTTGGCCCTCAACAGTGGCGGATCAGCCACTGGGCCGAAGCCCCCAGCGCCCCCCAATCCTGGCCCTGGCAGAAGCTGGGGGACAGCAGGAGAAGCTCCAGCACCGGGACCCCTGCTGTGGCCCTGGGACTGGAGGAGCTCTCACTACCTGATGCGGCCTCAGGGCTGGGGGAACTCTCACTGCTCGCTGCGGCTGGGGCCATGGTGAGGGACAGAGTTTCTCTGGTCTTGGGGGCCACAGTGGGGGGGGGGAATGGGGGAGACCCTGGGTGGAACAGGGCAGGGCCCCGGGGAAAGGGGCAGAAAGGGGTGGGGCTGTGGGTGGGATCACATGTAGAGGGGGTGGAACAGGGGCGGGACCACAGGTGGAAAGGGTAGGGAGGGGCCCTTCACTTGCTCTGGCCCAGGGCCCCAAGAAACCTTAATCTGCCTCTGGTCTTCAAGTTCAACTACAAAATAGTAAATCAAGTACAGTTCATTGTCTGTCTTTCAGCACCTGCTCCTATTAAAAACACCAGCATTGATGCCAATGGCTAAATGAAGGCATTTGATTAAACAAGGGATATTAAATATATATGGTTAGATACCTTAATAGTACGGAAAGTGAAAGGAAAGCCTCTGGAATATTGTGTTTTATCATGATAGCCAGTTTGAGCATTGTACTCAAACAATAACAACAAACTGAAAAACACAGTGCTTGTGTTAGATTATCCTAGAATGTTTTACTATAAAAAAACAATGTACTCTCATTTCTCAGATTGGTCATATATATTTGTTTTCTTAAACACTGTCTACATCCAACACTTGTAAGACATTTAGCTTGCTGAAAAATAAAACAGTAATACATAAACTTTTACTGTCTGAGCCTAGTCTAGACATGCTTGATATTTTCAAAACAATCTAGAGCATTTAGACCTATAGTTTCCACTAATTTTAATGGGCTAAATTATTATTATTGTTTGTGGTGCAGTAGTGCCTAGATGCTTCAATTGGGGATCCTTTTTGCTAGACACTTTGTATATATATGTTATAAAAGATAGTCCCTGTCCCAAAGTGTTTACAGTCTAAGCAACGATGTGTGTTTAAATCCTCTAGACTGTTTGGAAAATGTCAACCATTGTTTTGTATATTACACTAGGATTTACAAATCCAAGTAAAAGCCTTGGATTAATACTGCACATGTTTTCTCTCCCTCAATCTTTGGCATTTCCAGACGCAAAATGAACTTTATCCTAAAATTCTAGCTTATGTAAATGGGAATTTTGAATGAGCAAAGAACGGTGGATCTGGCCCCAAATGATTGAAACATGTCAATAAAATATGGTATTTATTAGTGAGATAAGGAAGTATGAAGTGGACAATGGATTTGGGAAAGGAAAACAAGGACATTTTTGTAACGTGACATGATCCTAAGATCCCAGCTTGGCCAGTATCTTTGTAATGTTGCTCTTTTAATGTGTTGTACTTCTGAGAATATTCTCTTACAACATTTTTCTTAGCATCCCCTTGTTAGCTTTATTGTACTTACAAATTATTCCCAGACAGTGGGCTTCTTAGCTCTCTTTTCATTTAAAAAAAAAGTATGTAATGCGTTTTCTCTGCGGGAACCAATTCTGCAACGATATTAACTATAGGCATTTTGTTGTTTTAAAAATATGTAGATGTGCATAAGACAGTTGCTTCTGCTCCCCAGAGTGACCCTTCTGAAGTTTTATCTGAGCATTACATCACCATGGAATCCAGTGGATTAGACAGGAGAAATCTAATCTAATCACTATACCCAAGCCAGTAGGTTTATGTTTGCCTTGGTTATTTTTTGCCATTATGTACTTATGAATACTCTGTGCTATTGGTTTTTCTTTTTTAATATTTAGTCTAGTGTTTTGCTTATCTAGTTTAGTTTTTGTCTTTAATATATTTTTAGTTCTTCCACTCTCGCACATTACAGATTTCCTGACTGCAAAATGTTAAGGGAAAAATAGGAAAAATATTTGTATTGACTTCGGAATGCTTCAGATTAAGAGCAGATGTATTCTGTATTCCCAAAATATCATTTTAACTTTCATTTATGTGCTGTGCTGAACTGTCTTCAAGCCAGGAAGTGATTTATATTTGCTAATTGAATGCAGTTTGGTAGACATGCAGCTAAAAATAAGTGTTTTTATGTTTTATTGCTATACATTTATTTGTTCCTCCCTTCACATTGAATATATCTGATCTATTTACTTCATAGATCTCTTTCTTGCAGTGATTCCCAACACAATGGCTGAGAAGAAGGGTTGTCCAGTGGTTACAGTTCCCTGCTCTGCCACAGACTTCCTGTGTAATCTTGGGCAAGTCACTTAGTCTATCTTACCTCTATGCTTCAGCTTGCCATCTGCAAAATGGGAATAAAAGTACTTCCTTACTGCACAGGCGTGTTGATATTAGGATAAATACATTAAAAGACTGTGAGGTGCTCAGATACAGTGGTAATGGGAACCGTATAATTACTGAAAATAGATAGTGATCATCAATGTTTTATATGCTCATGCAGCCTCAGTATTGTCTTCTTATTAAGAAGGCTGATATGGTTTGAGCTAGTCTTTAAATCCCTGTTGCAGATAATGAAGGTATATTATTGTTACCCCTTTTGACCTGCATGGTTAGCCAATATTCGGTGTCTTGTGGGTTGTTTCTGTTAGGAGCAGAAATTGATGATGGAGTCAGGTATTTCTTTGATGCAATCCTGTTTATTTACAAAGTATGTACACAAAATTCTGTTTACATTAACACAGTAGGAAGCAAACAACAGGAGGCAGTATTTTTGCTCAATATTCCAAGCCTCTTGTTTCAGCCAGCATTCCACCCAAACAGCTCTCTGACTTAGTTTTTTCTCAGAATCATGCTACAGGTCCTTCTCTGCCTGTCTCTGATGCTTCCTTCCTGCCTCCTCTGTGTGTGTCTATGGTGTTTCTGACTGCATCTGTCCACACAGAGCTCCAACAAAACAATACCCAGCCCTCTGCATTTGCATTCAGCCCCCATAACTTAGCTCCTGACCAGCCTTGCCAACTTCATGGTTATAACAATGATGCAAATCATGGCCCCTTGGAACTTTATGTTGGCAACAGTGATAAAATCCTAACCCTCCTGGTCTAGGAGCACAGGCCCCCAGCTTGAGATAAAGGAGAATCACCATTAGAGTATAGGTACAGTCACAAAGTCACATTGTGATTGGTTGACTAGACTTTTTTTTATCATGTGCACAAACTTCCAATGGTGCACAGCTGGAGTCTCATCACAAACACCCAAAGAACACCTCTGCCCATTATATTAAGTCTGTGTGTGAGCCAGAGTTGGATGGGTGGTGGGGAGGAAGGGAAGAGTAAAAAGTGAGTTAAAATGTCACTCCCAAAGTGTAGGGTGACCATAAGTCTCATCTTGCTGGGACAGTCCCCTTTTTGAGCCCTGTTCCGGACGTCCCGATTTGTTTGGCAAAACTGGGCATTTGTCCTGTTTGCTCTTGCTAACTGATCATCAGTTGGCAAGAACAAACAGGACAAATGCCCAGTTTTGCAAAAAAAGTGGGGTGCGCTCTCCTAGGGGGATGAGGAGGAACATTCGGTGGGGCAAGCACTGATGCCAGGTGGCGGGACTCGGGTCGTCAGCGCCAGCCCCAGGCGGCGGGGCTCAGACGAGCAGCAATGCCAGTTGGCTCGGGTCAGCCCCATGTGTGTGTGGGGGGGTGCTCGGGCGAGCAGTAACACCAGGTGACTCAGGTGAGCCCCATGTGGGAGGGGTAGGAGGGCCTTGGACCAGCCCCTCACAGTGTCCCATTTTCACTTTGGGAAATATGGTCACCTTACCAAAGTATAAGGCAGCAGTTTGTTTCCCTTTCACGGACATTTAACTCACTTTTTAGTCTAAAAGCTAAATTGGGAGATATTGAATATACTAATATCTTTTTTTTTTAATAAAATGAGTTGAAAATGGCTGCTGGGCTGCAATCTGATGCTGAAAAGGCAGTGGGACCTCCAGGGACCTGACTGTGGGGCAGAGAGAAGGGGTCCAAATAGTCTAGGAAATCTAAAAAAATAAAAAAAAGAGAGTTAGAAAAATTAACACACAAATATATTCAAATTAGTAGAGAAAAAGTATTTATAGCTTTCTCCTAACTACTAATCCTGCTTATTCTTTTTACTATAAACTATTTTTAAGTATGGGAGAATACACCTATATAGCCACACCAGACTATTTTTAAAAGATTTTTTTTAAAAGATGTAAAATTAACCAGCCATGCTGCATTAGCTCTCAACCACTCCAAGATGTACATTGTAGCAAATGGTGTACTTTTCAGGTATGGAAAAGCAGTCAGCTTTCTGTCTTGTTTTCTCATACTTGCCTAAACTATACACTAATAGCCTCCTAACACACACTGTTAGCTATATAGGACCCATGATCCACAACTGAATATTGCTTATTCTATTTAGAGCATTGTAGGTGTGTGTTTTCCATCTACACAGTAGCCAGCTTGTCCTAGCACACTAAAGCCTGCTATACCATAATACTGTGAAACTGCTTAACAGTTTCTAGATGATGTGTTGTCAGTATTGTTTTGATGTAGGGGTTTTGAGAGTCGTTCTAAAAACACCAAGAGATCTGTAGAAGTGATTTTTGTCTGTCAGTTTGCAGTTGTTCTGGGTCAATTAGGAGATAAAGGTGAAATATCCAGATGGATGCTGCAAGGTTCAATAAAGTAGAAATTCCTTCTCACGGCAGGCGGAGTCGAACCCACGTTGTTTAGGGTCAGAGACAAAATGACCTTTTCCTGCAGTTGTGAATTAGCTCAGAGGAGATCTTTGTGTCAATTTTGCCTACTCACTTTCAGATAAAACAGCATCCACTGGGTCACTAACAGAGCCAGTTTTATTTACCATTTTAATTAATAAGATGGAAGAGGGAGTAAACAGCTGCCTCAGTGAAATTTGCAGGGAGTAAATTGATAGATGTTCGAAAACCCCTCAAGGGCAGAGAAATAATAAAAAAAGGTGCCTGGAAACATTAGGAATATTGGCAGCAATAACAAAATAAAATTCAGCCTGCAAAAATATAAATTAATACATCTGGGGAAAATAATCTGGAACATGGATATTCAATGGGAGGGAGATGCTTAGAAAGATGAATGGATTGCAAGTTGCACTGAATTTGCCACGAGTTATCATGACAGCAACAAAAAAGCTAATGCAACTTTGGGTTACAAGTGAAGAGCCCTCATACTACTGAATTCAGAGGCAGCAGTCCCTTTCTATTTGGCTACTCAAACCTGTATTTAATTCTGGGCACCTCAAGTGCCAGAAAGATGTTGACAAATGGGAGTGAATTTAGGGAAAGGAACCAAAAAGTAGAATGGGTCTGGAGAGAAGATTAAAAGAACTAAATACGCAGCTTTATTAATAATAACTAAGGAGGATGCAACAGACACCTACAAGTATTTGAATGTTTAAAACAGACAGGAAGATTCAGAGTTGTGAAGGGTAATACAGTGGAGTCTAGCTAGGAGTAGTGAGATTAAATTCAATCAAGGGACGTTTTGGCTACATATGGATCTATTAGACTTAAGGCCATGCTGGCACTGATACCCTAAGCAATGATGGGACTGAACCTCTCTCCATCATTTCCCACTCCTTTCCCACCAAATCACCCCACACAGCAAGCCACCAGATCTCCTATTGTTGCTATTTCTTCTCCTTGAAAGTTCTCCTTGCTTTGGCTCAGTTGTGTGCAGGGCTTGCATTTAGATCCCAAACATATACCAGAATCCTTTGCCTTGGGATCCTTAGCTTTGAATAGAGGTGACACGTAACTGTTGATAATCAGAGGGAGGGCATAATTTAAAGGTTCTGGAGGTATGTAGCAGAGTTCAGGGCAGGGCATATAAACCCTGGCAGAAATCTCGGAGGGGGACGTGCCCCCGTGTGCCCCCCAACCCCCCACGAGACGCTCTTGGCTTTGAAGTGGATGTTGCAGCAGCTGGTGCAAAGGATTATAGGGCATATCTGGGCATTAAAGTTTACTGATGTACATGACTAATAGAGAAAACAGGAACCAGATGGCAAACCATCCACAGAAAAACTATTTGGGACTAGTTTTGAGTGAGTGATCCTGGAAGTCCCAGTGATATTTTAGCAGTGCCCCTTAGGATATGGGGCCTTAGGTGGCAACTGCTTAACCTATGTCTATCTCTGATTAGAGCAATCTCTCCAAAAGGAAGTACTGGAAACTGCAGAGATATAATTAGAGGGGACAAGGAACAAGAAAGTGGCCAAAGGAAACCATTCTGTACCAGATTGGGGCTCCTTATCCTATGGAGTGTGACCCTCGGGGGAGCCTGGAAGGAAGGCCCAAGGATCACATCAGTTGCTTGGGGAAAGCAGCATGTGGTAGGACTCAGATGGGGCCAGGTCCTTCCTGATGCTGTAACCACCCTTCCCTGCCCGATCCACCCCACTGCACTGCACTTCTCCCCCTCCTCAGCACAGCCTTCAGCTGGGGCCAACAGTGAGTGCTCCCAGAGGGGGCAGAGTTGCCCCAGAGTTGAGCACTGTAAGGGAGAGAAAACGCGCTCCAGCACCCACTCCATCCCTTCACACAGCCACCCCACCGCCCGCAATCAGCCCCTGGCTCCTCGCCAGGATCCCAATTTTGGGTGGCGCCTGGCCTGGCAAGAAACCAGGGATCGTTTGAAGTCCTGGGGGGGCACAGAGACTCACTGGATTAAATGACCCAATAGGTTGATTCCGTCTCTCATGGGAGGGGTGAGCGATCTAAGGGGAGGAGGCTCCCAGGCACCCCAAGTTCTCCCTCTCCCCAGCGGGGCTGGAACAGTTTTTATAGAGGCGCTGGGAGCCATTGATGTAAACCCTGAATATGATGGAAACCACTTCAAGCCAGGGGGTGCGGCAGCACCCCTAGTTCCAGCCCCTATGCCCCTCTCCCCGCCTCCCAGCTCCTTCCCTTTCCCAGGCTCCCCTCAGCCCGCTCCTGCCCGCCGGTGCTGACCCCGGGGCTGTGGGGAGAGGCTGGATGAGGGGCGCGGGTCGCTCCTGCGGCTGGGGACGGCGGAGGCTCAGCCAGGCCGAGGTTGGCAGGGGCTGGGAGTGACTCGGCGGGGCCGGCAGGGGGCGCTGCTGGGCCAGGCTGGGCCGCCCGCCGGTGGGGGGTGCGGGGCCGGGCTCTGAGGGGAGGTTTTGGAAAGTGACAAGTGAGGGGCTGAGGGAGGGAACGGGGAAGCAGCCGCCCCCGCTCAGTGCCCGGCCGGCGTGGGGAAGGGCTGGGAGGGCAGAGCCCCCCCCGGCACAGCGCGGCGGGGAGAGCTGGCCCGGGCTCCGGGCGCTGTCCTGCGGATGTCGGAGTAGCGAGAGCCGGCTCAGGAATGCCCCGGCCGGGCGGCTGGGAGCGGAGCCTCCCGCTGCTGCTGCTGCTGCTGCACGCGGGGAGCCTGGCGGAGCTCGGGGGCGCAGCCCGAGGTAAGACGCGCCGCGGTCCCCGCTCGGCTCCCGGCGCCACCTCGGGCGGGCCCTTTGGAAAGTGACTCGCCGCTGCTCTGTGTCCCCGGGGGGACGCGCTGGGGGCGCCGCCGCTCCCCCCGGAGCCTTCCGCAGCGCTCCCCACGGTGCCTGCCTCTCCGCTCCTCCATCCCCTCTGCCCGCCACCCGCCCAGCCCCGGCGCTCCTCCGCCCCCCGCCTCAGCCCGGCCCCCCGGGGCGCCCTCTCGCTGCGGGGAAGGGGGCTCCCTCGGGCGCCGGCCGGGGCGCGCTCCGCTGTCATCTCGGCGGAAAGAGGGAGTTTGGCTTCTCTCTCCCCTCCCGTCCCCGCCAAAGAGCCGCAGCCCGTTTGGCTTGGCCCGCGCCGATGCCAGAGACGGGGGAGTCCGGCGGTCTTTCCGCAGGACGTGCATTTTTGTGAATGAAACTGGGTGACCCCAGACAAAGCCCCGATTCACCAATTGTTCCCTTGTCGCTTCCACCCTTCCCAGCTGCAGCCCAGAGAGGTGGGAGGAGGAGCAGCAGCTGTGTGTGTGTGTGTGTGTGCGCGTTATTTGCATTTGCAAAGTACGGTAAAAACTGGGTGCATCTGGGCAGTGGGCTGAATGTGGTTTCTAAGCCGCAATCTAATGCATACTTGATTGGGATCCTCTTTAAAGACAATGGCAACATTTAGAGTAAAGCTAATAAGAAAGGCAAAGCGTATTACTTTCCCCTGCGGGAAGCCATCAGTGCTTCCCCCTCCTCTCTGTGCTGGGACACAATGAAAGGGAAGATGGGCTGTTCCTGTGGATACAACTGATTCTTTCTTTGAGGAGGGGTGAAAAGTTGATTCAAGCCGTCAGGGTGTTGGGCTTCACTTTAATATGCAATCTGCAAGAGGCAACCCCAGTTCGAGTCTCCTTGGCAGGATACCTGTGTCTGGTTAAGACAACAGAAAGAAACCCCTTTTTGATATTGTTTTAAGCTGTATTTAGAAAAGCACCGACACGGCATAAGGTACCAAGGAGAAGGAGAGTGAGAATATCTTTTCAAGGGGCAACACTGAACAAGAGGCCTTTTCAACAATCCATAGACATTAGAATTTAATTTTTTTTATTAGCCAAGACTAACCTGAAAGCTGCTTATAACAGAAATTGTATATCTCTTTGGGACAGATTCTGATATCTTTACTCCCTTACTGCATGAATAGTCCCATTGATATCAGTGAGGCTATTTACAGAGTAAGGAAGTACTAGAATCTGGCTGTCTAAGATTAAATGTGTATCAGTTGATAACTTATTAACTGGGTTTTTGGAATGAAGGGAAGAGTATAACCAGGAAGCAGACAGAAGTAAAAGCTTGAACATCAGTTTGTTCATCCTGAAGAATATCCTCTGAGGAATTTTAAATCTACATTTTACCTCTGTCAAATTGCAAACATTTTAATCCAGTAGTTAGACAAAGTTCTGTTAGGACTTTAAATTTCACATCAGTATTCTTCTTCTTGAAAAATACTATAACCAGGCTTTAATTTTTTTTTAATTAATGGAGATATCCTATCTCCTAGAACTGGAAGGGACCTTGAAAGGTCATTGAGTCCAGCCCCCTGCCTTCACTAGTAGGACCAAGTACTGATTTTGCCCCAGATCCCTATGTGGCCCCCTCAAGGATTGAATTTACAACCCTAGGTTTAGCAGGCCAGTGCTCAAACCACTGAGCTATCCCCCCCCCCCCCCCCGGCTCTTTCTTAAGAGACATATTTGGCTTATTTTCCTCTGATTCCAAACATTCCTATATTCCAGTTAATGAAGTCAAGTTTTATACTTGATCTGTACTTAATTGCTTTATAAAAACACTTTCCAAGAGTTTGACTGAGTTGTTAGCTAAATGTAACTATACCTAGGCATTTCTTTCTGCTTTTGATATTTGATTTAAGGTCTGTAAGGTAATATTATCAATGATGATTTGTCTTTTTAGTTCCGGCTATGTGGAATGCTTTGCCATCTTACTTATATAGTTCCAGAGCAAATTGATAACAATGACCTTAAAGCAAATCTCTTGTTTAGTTTTAACCAACAATATTTGTGATCTGTTCATTTTAATATTGTTTTGTTTTATTTTTAATTGTAGCCATTTCAATAATTTTAGATTTGAGTCATCATATAACACATACATAAAAGAAATAGAGGCTGATAAGCCTGGACTGGCATTAGGTAAAGTGTGCATATTTAGGCTAAGATATTTAAAAATGACTAGTGATTTTGGGTGATTTTTTGAAAGGCTTCAAAAAATGCTGAGCATGCATAACCTAACATCAGGCCCCTGTAAGGTGTGTCAAGTTGATCAAGTCACTTTTGAAAATCTTGGCCATAATGTATATTCAAAAAAGAAAAATATACATTAATGCCATGTTAAGTTTGAGTTTAAATACTCAGAGGTCAAGCAATGAAAAAGTTAAGGTTTTAATAAAGGGACAAGGTGGATGAGGTAATATCTTTTATTGGACCAACTTCCGTTGGTGAAAGATACAAACTTTTGAGCTACAGAGAGCTCTTCTTCCGGTTTTAGGGCCAACATGGCTACCACAATGGTGAAAAAAAGGTTTTAATAACACCAACTCAGCCAATGGCCTTATTGCACATGCTATGGAATGGTTGCCATTAAAAAGTCAACTGTTGCCAACAGTTACCACACAGTAGTCTGAGATTATCCCTATCTTTCACTTGGCCCTGATTCTGCTGTTGGATCCATGTGGATGGATCCTGTTGATGTCAATGTGACTGTGTGGGTACAAGGGTCTAATCATACACATTTAATTGCTGGATCAGGGTCTAGCCTTAGAGAAGGAGTTCTCTGACATCTGTGTGGTGACAGCTGGCTAATGTTGAGTTTGAATGTCTTCTGTTGAATATTTTATGTATATTTAACAACATAAACATTAAAAAGGCTAAATTAATGTTACTATGAACTTTCACATTTTCATTTCCTGACCTTTTAGTGTTTAAATTAATAACCTTAATGTTACCTTAACATGAGGTTTTGTTTTATTTTTTAATAAAGTAAAAGTTTAAAAAAAACCCAAACCCAAACCTTATTATGCTCAATCAGCAGAGTTTAAGCCCACAATTTGCTCTCTTGGATTTACTATAAATTTTGCAGGAGAGAGGCTCTATTCTGTGCTATTTACAAGCTGTGTAGGAGCATAAGGATTTCAATACAGAATCAATGTCTGCATTGAAATATTGTCTGTAGAAATCTTTGCTATATTGTAAACTGTTCTCCTATATATTAATTAGTGTTAACTTGGTGCCAGATTAACTATTGTATTGTCTCAGATTAGTAAACATTATCATCATGCAATGAGAAATTTTTCAATACATATAATTAATTTTTGTTCTAAATATGTAAGGATCTAGACCTCAGTGAAGATTAGCTAACTCGAAAATCTTAAATGATAAAATTTAGCAGATTTTGAGTTATGTAAGCAAAAAGATATATTACCATTTACTTAAACTAGAAGTGTATAATTTAATTTTTCCATAATTCAAAAATGGGTGAATGGATTTCTCCATTCCCCGCCTCCCCCACTACCACCACCAAAAAAGGTCCATGTGCTTTGGCTGAGACCAAACATGGACATTTCAGATATAAAGGAGGATATTTTTTCAGACCTGTGAAAATAAGGCCTTTAATGAACATCCTTATATACAGGTAACCTTAACAACTGTACAACTTTCACTATTAAAGGAAAGCTTTAATACTGATTGATTGGGAATCCAAGGTCTGATTGGGAATCCAAGGAATCCAATCCATTGATCTACATGATTATTATTTAATATTCGCATTACAATAAAACCAGCCTCCCTATCGTGTACAGAAGTTACCATAATAAGACCCGTTCAAACATTTATAAAGACATGGTTTCTGCTCCAAAGAGTTTATAATCTGACATCCTGATCCTGCAAGCTCTTCAGGATGAGTGTAAATTAATTCATGTCAGTAGTCAGTTCACTAGGACAACTCATATGAGTAAAAATAAGTGAATCTTCAAGCATATGTAGGACAGGAGCTTAAAAATCTACTCATGTCCACTTTGGGTTACCAAATAATCTAGTTGAGACATGAGCATGTGATGTAAACTAGCTTGCATAGTTATCTTTCTAGCAGTGCTGTCTAATCATTTTAAAAATCGACTGTTTGGTTATTGACTGAGAGAGGATTAGATGAGCTAAAATAGAATCATTTGGGCACAACATAAGCCTGCTGCATCATATTTAGTACAAAATCATCTTTGTAACATTTAAATGTAACTCATGCTCCATGCAGAATTTGAACAGAGTTTTCTTTGCACTTCTGTTTTTTGTTTTTGAAGGGTTGGCAGCCACAGTGCAGGAAACAAAACATAGAAAAAGCAAATTAAAAGCAGCATGCACATAAAAGTAAATAATTTATTTTTAAATGCTCTTCCCAAGTGCACTGAGAGGTTGGCCCAAAAATGTTCTAAGTAAAACCACAAGGTTAGTGTGAATATGAGGAACAGGAATTCTATAACTTGGCTTTCCCCCCTCCCTCGTTACAGTATCTGTGATGGCTATTGTTATTACAGCTCCAGTTTTATTATTGTTGAATATCATGTAGCTCTGTGAGCTAAAGTAGAGTCATGGCAGAAGTACCATGAATAGGGTAAAACAATTTTTATGCATAAAAACATAGATCCGTAGACTATGTATTTTAAATAATAGGAAAAACTGTTGCCCTTTTTGAAAGTTACCTCCAGTGGATTAGCATTCCTCCACCTTTGATTAGCAGTGCTATATCCCAGTTTTTCATCCATAGGGCAATAGTTTTCTGTTTCAGTCAGTATGCATTATATGTTTACAAACAAATACAATGTTTCTATCATTGACTAACAGTGTATGGAAGGATGGAAATACGTTTTGGAGCTGTTTGACTGATTTTGGTATCTGGCATGTCTATTCACAAGTTGCGCTAACTACAAATGAATAATTAGAATAATAGTTTGTGTATTACTGTAATTATGTCCATGGAGAATGGCTTGCTAATTACATACACATAGGACATTTTATTTAACTTAAGCCTTTGCAAATGAGATCTAGGCAGGGGTCTACTTAAAGATTCCTTATAGCTCTTAAATACAAATATCTAAAGCTGGACAAAAAACCTTCCCTGAGGTGTGACACTAGATACTGTTCTTCAGAGACATGCACAGAAATGCAGTAGCCTTCTGAGACACTAAAAAGCACCTCAGAGTAGAAAATTCTTCAAAAATCCCTAACTAAATGCAGCTGCTTGTAACATATAAGCTATCTTGCATGCCAGAAATATCCAAAAAGGTAACTAATACAAAATAAAAAATAAACAGTGTATCCCTTCCAGGCCCTGTCCTCCACTGTCATCTTGCCATAGTGAGCTCAGTTATGAATTTTATGTTTAGAAATGTGTGTGATTTTTAGAAACATTGTTTAAATCTGTAAATTTAGAAACAATGTTGTTTAGAAATCTGGTAAACTGTGGTCTACTTATAAAGCCAGTCATTTTGTGCTTCTAAAAAATGTGTATTATTCATTGTCAGTGTAATGTACCAATCTTGCTGTAAGTACTAGATTAAAGCTGAGCAGAAAATACCCACCAGTGTTTTAGAGGTGAAACTGCTATGTGAACCATAGATAAACTAGACAGATCATATCATGGTCTTATCTTGGCAAAGCTAGTAAATTTCACACCTTGTCATTCATTAATAAAAAGAACAATACAGCGATAAAATAGTTCATATTTTAAAAATGATTCCTGCATGTTAAAAGTTCTCTTACATGAATATACTAAATATACAGCCATATTTATAGAGTTATATTTTTATTTTGTTAAAGGAGCAGTATTGAAAAACTAGCAAATCAGGCCTTACTTTTTTGATGTTGTCTTTTGTATTGAAGACAGTCGGACTATTTATGTGATTAAGTACAAGCACAACTCTCACAAGTAAGGGTTTGAAAGTCGAGCTCCATACTTAGTATTATTAGAGCTCTGTACATATGTTAATTATCAAACACCGGCTCTTTAGAGCAGAGATTGTCATCTTTGTTACTTGTCGGTATTATGCCTGTAATATTGACAGACATTTAACTCAATCATTCATAATATAAACAATACAGATCTGAATAGATTAGAGCAATTTTCAGTGACATTGTATAAATGACAACACAATATTTTGATTAACTGAAGTACACCTCTCTAGTTCCTGTGAGAACAATTTTACGTGATAAATAAGAAACATTTCAAAGTTTCAGTGATTATTTTGGTGTTTTGGTATCTACAGCGTGATCCAGGAAAAGAAGTCACACTTTTTGCTATGTAGTTACTAACAATATTACTTTCATTGTGAGTACTGGTGTAATGTTACATATGGGAGGTTTTGTCTTTGGTTTTATTTAATTTCTTTTATATGTCCATTTTGAACTATATTTGCATCAATTTTAAATATGAAAAGCACATAGGAAAGTGAGATAGTCTGCTCAGCTATAAAATGGGGATAATTTCAGCTCACATAGGTACTATTAAAGTATGTTTATAAAGCTTTTTGAGACCCTCTTGTGAAAGGCACTGTAATAAGTATATTTCAGATCTGCAATGCAATGTGATGTTAGATTCCCATTCCATTCAGCCAGATTTGTAAAGCTTTGAAACAAAAGCTATTTAAGAAAAGCAAGCCCTTTATAATGACAGAAAGTAATAATGCAGGGTCCTCAATATCCTCCTTGGGTTTTGTAGTAAAATCCCTTCCTGAAATGGAGCCAATTGGGCTCCCCTGCCTCCAAATAATTTTGCAGAGTTACATTTGAAAGGAAATGGCTAGTGACTTGCGAAAAGAATCCCAAGGTCCATATTGGTAAAACAGACACACAGATTTGGGGAATGATTAGATGTTGCCACTTGAAAACAATCAGTTAAATCCAGGAAAAGCACCAACAGTGATGCAAGATTCACAGTCAGTCCTGAGGAGTTGCATCCTATCTGACACAGGAGAGGAGTAGAAATTCAACGTGGCTGCAATATCCTTTTTTTTACCAATGCACGTATTGCTAAATCTGGGCAAAAATAGGGGGAATTCACCAATACTTTATTTTTAAAACATGACATTCCAATATTGGCTTAGCGCTGTATGCTGGGAGTGAAATTTACCCCATGCAGAGGGGCTGAGCAAGGGCTAGGCACCACTTAAGCCTTGCTGTGTGCTGGCCTAGAGCTGAATTTCATGCTAGCTGAGTCGTTTGGAAAATAAATATGCATTGTGCAGTTTATTCCAACACAAAATGTTTGAATAATATTCAAATAATATATCCATCAGCTGTAGTTCATATAGCTGCGTCTTAGCTATGTTAATGAACATATTAAAAAACTTAAACAACGCTTTGCATATATGTTTTGTTTTTTCTCAAATGTCCATGTACATCTGTGTGACACTGTAAACTATGGGTTGTATTCTCATCTTAGCCTCCGTTATGTCTAACTTCCACTACTGTTAATTGGAGTTGGGTATGTGCATGCATTAAGGGGAGTAATGACCCTTAATTTAGATAGTGTGTTATGACCTGAATTCCTACTTAACAGTAGAAATCATTTTCTGCTACTGATCTGGTTTTGCAGTATGTTGCTATTAAGATATGATTTTAGTCCTCTTTAGCACTTGTCCTGCTGCTAACTCTATGTTGGTGATCCCAGCAATCTGAGTACTCAGTATTAGTGCTTCTTAACAGGATCAGCTCCTCTTATGCAGCAGGTTCATATGGCAGTTACTAGAGACCATGGCATAAACCTGCATTTTATTGAAAGGATTTTCCAAGCCTGGCCGGTCACATGTTGAAACTGATACTTCACAATAGCTTCCTGCGACCTGCTGCTCTGTTCCTTCGAGGGATGTCAGTGAACTATACTTCTGTCTCTTTCCCAGATGCTCTACTTTTTCTGCCGCTCAGGTCTGAACATCTGCTCCAGGAGTAGTGAAGTAGCTGGGAAAGAGACAGCATGGCGTAGACCTGTGTCAGAGCACAGCAGCAGGCCATGGGAAATCGGAAGATCAGAGATAAGAAAGGAAAAATGTTAAGTAACTTTATAACCTCATCACATATTCCCTCCGGAGAGCAGAAATATATTAGAAGACACTTTGTCACTCCTAGCACTCAAGATTGACTTTGGAGGGATATACTCTTTCACATTCACAGCATGGGAATTCCTCTCCAGAGATAAACATCTTGGTTTCATCTACAGGCAGCATTTTCTCTTATTGCTGTGAAACCTTATTCTCAAAGGCTGGAGTTGTAAGTGTAACATGCTGGCTAAGAGTGTCATGCTGCTGCCCATCTAGTGGTTGGCCCACACATTGTGTAAGGATACTACTACCTAAGGTACTCTTTTGACTCAAATTGTAGAGGTCTGTACTTTTAGTGCTGAGGGTGCCAGGATCAATCCCCACTTGTGAGTCATGATGAGGGGCCATTTTGATAGCTGTAGGTGAACCTCAAAGGCCTGACTTTCAGAGGTGCTGAGTATCTGTAGCTCCCATTGACTTCACTTTCAGTGGTGGATGCTCAGTACTTTTGAAGATCTGGCCTCAACAGGGTTGGAGGCTTGGTTCAGCAGTGAGAATTCAGACCATTATTCTCACTAATCAAACTGCCAGAGATAGTAATGCTGGTCTGGAAATATCACAACAATAGCCTTTTTATGAGAGATCTGGTACTTCCTATCTGCTGGTTGGCTTAATATTACTCTGCAAAGAGCCTTTTGTATTTCAGTGCTCCTGGCCAGAACCAGGAAAATGTCTGACAAATAATGGTGGTACTTCCAGTGGGAAATATCTGGATCTGGCTCAGTTTGTGTTTTGGGCAAAGATTTGGGTAAATTCTTCATTTGCCTGAACTTTTCCCCCAGCCATAACTGCTGTGAAGAGCTCATTGTGAAAGTTTTAACACAATCCGGCTCTCGGATTACAATATCCTAGTTAAGGCAATGTAGCTATTTGGAGCGAAACTGGAAACCATGTATAACCTGCCTTGTTTTTGCTTCTTGTTACATACTTAAAATTCAGTTCAGGATTGTCAAAACATTTGTTAAGGTTCTTGAACCTATTCAAAGAACCTGGGACTAGTTTTAAATGAACCAGGTTGGTTTATGATTACATATTACAGCTGAGTTTCACTTTGAGTTATTGAGTATGTTTGAACCCAAAACATACAGAATGTACAAACCCAAGCTTATTGGAAACCATCTCAATCAACCACTGCATAGGAAAAACCTGAGTTTCACACAACCCTAAACTTATAAAAGCAAATACTACTTTTTGAAGTGCATTATGGTGTTTCAGTATGGTCTTGGTATTTTTTCTCACAGTAGCACCTAGAGGCAGGGCCGCCGAGAGCGGGTTTGGGCCCCGGTGAAAATTTTTTTTCGGGCCCCCCAGCAAGGGCGGACCGGCTAAACAGGGCCGATGGGGGTGGGGGGGGGGGAAGCCGGGCCCTCTTCCGGACCGCCAGGCCCTGGTAATTTGTGCCGGCTTTCCCCCCCCATCGGCCCTGCCTAGAGGTTCCAACTGAGATCAGGGCTTCCTTGTGCTCCTTCCTGGATCCAAGGTTTTTTGTTTTTTTTTGCATTTGGGTCGTGGCAGCATTTACCAAGCCAAGGTCAGAGAAAAGCTGTAACCTTGGGAATTTAATACAAGCCTGGAGTGGCACGTATTAATTTTTAGAATCCTTGCGGGCCGCCACTTCCTGCAGTCGAAGTGCCAGAGTGGGGATTTAGCCTTGACACCATAGTATCAGCAAGACCCTGTCCAAAAGCATTTAACAGCATAAAATGACAAGACAAAGGAAGCATTATTTGTATTTCGCAATAGAGAAACTTAGCCACACGATGGCCAAGTGACTTCTCCAAGCTCACACAGGAAGTCTTTGATAGAGCTGTGAATTGAAACCAGCCCTCCTAAGTCACAGTTGAGTTCCTTAACCACAAGACCACCTTTCCGGTCTGCTTTGGTTGAAAGGCAGTGGCATACCTGTGATGTTCCTTTACAGTAGAAAATACAAGGAGAAAAGAACGGGTGCTGAATACCTGTGTAATGAGGCAGGGCTTCTGCTGAACTCTGTAAAGAAGTGGGGAACCACAGAACTTTAATGGCTCTAGGTCTTAGTGTTCACCATATGAACAGATTCTTGTTTGTTATTAAACAGATTGTTTTTATTCTGCCTTAGCTTCAGTCCCAGCCATTGTTACGAAACATTATACAGTGGGTATGTTTGGTTAATCTAAACCAGTTTGCAAACTGCATTTTTATGCAAATATGAACATATTATGGAATTGCTAATCATTGAAGTCTTTCAGATATCCAGACATCTGGCTAAAGCCAGAATGGATTAACCAGGGTTGAGTGTAATCCCTTGGGGGTAAGTGGGTGGCATTCCAGTCTCTCTATTACAGCAAATTGAAACTATTTTGAATTTTTTGAAAGATTTTTTTTTTTAAGATTTGATGAAGCTTTTAAGTTTTTTGCCCCTCCACAGAAAAAATGGTCTATAACAATGCTGTGTACATTGTGTGTTTTTGTATCCTTCCTAAGAGCAGTAAAATTCTTAGTCTTTTAACTTGATCTGTAAAGGAAAATACTGAGTAGAGATGGTCTGATGTTGTAGCTACCACCAGCATACTGGAATGACTATGGCACACAAGCTGTTTTTACTGTTTTTTAAAAAAAAACCCAAGCCAGTCCTTTGAACCTGTTTTAATCTCACTCTTCAAATAATGTATTATTCTAAATATTTGTAATCTCAGTAACTATTATTACTGCGAGGATATTTATAATCTAAGACTATTTTCCTAATCTCATCTCATCTCTGGTATGTATACAATGTTATTGAACTATCTGAGTGCATCACAGCCTTTAATATATATTTATTCCCATTTATTGCCTTTACAATTTTTCTCTTAAGAACTTCTTTTTCACGTGTACTTCAGAAAATTTGATCTAGAGTTAGTAACTAGTGCCAGCCAGATCGTGGTTTTAGTGATGTGGACACTTGTTCATTAGGAGCTAGACTGAGATAATTACATGTAGGCCACAAAATAGCACCATCTGGGTCCCTTGATTCCAAGAGGTGACCAAGAAGGGGGGGTTTGGCATTCTAATGCCTTCAGCCATTTTCTCTTTCTCCTTTTATCCTTTTCTGAAAAACAAATTTTGATTTGCTGTTAATGATAAACTGAAGGGCACACGAAAGCACACCACCACCTCAAGACCTATAGAAGTCTGTTGGCTTAATAATAATCAACCAATATTGAGAGAACCAAAAAACAAAGGTGAAGACCCTGTCGTTTAAAAGCTGCTGCTAGTTGATTACAGCGAATGGTTATATATGGCTGTGAGGCTGTGGCCGCTCTTCTCTAATATGATTATCTACACCTGTGTTACTGCCAGGCTTGACCTTTGAAATATGTTCTGATTAGGGCTATGTCTGAAGCCCACTCAGGAGCTGAAGCTAGTACAGAATACAGTTGCCTGCCTTCCAAGTGGCACAGACTGGTATGATGCTCAGTTCTCTTCACTAGCTTCCTGTTAAAATCACGGGACAAGTCAAGGTGTTGCTGATCCTGAATGGTCTGGTATCTGTTCTGGAGAGCAAAATTGCCTTTTAGCTCAGATACCATGGAATCAGTTATGATCAGCTGGGAAACGCTTGCTTTTGGCACTTTTAAGTTTGAAACACTTCACATCTGGTGATAGTGCTTTCTGAATTGAGGTCCCCCCTCCTTTGAAACTCACTCTTCTCAGCAGCTTCTCAGAGCCCAAGGCTACAGTAGCCTCCATGGGCAAGATGCAAGCAACACTTGTTTTGCTTAGCATGTGGTTAACTGTTGGTCCTTGTCTTTGTGGTTTTAATTTAGTATCACTTAATTTAGTAGCAACACAATGGTAGAATAAATTAATATGCTGTGAACATTTGGATAGGCTTTGGAGGTCCAGCTCAGTGCAAGCTCAGCCTTTAACTCACACCCTCTGTGAGATTTAGTTGCACCCTTTTAAACAAGTAAATCTGAAGTTGAATAGGTCATGGAATAATTGGAACCTGGTGTGGGATAACAGAGCACACTATGGAGTGCAGTGGTAAGATACATGCTACTTACCCAGGAGAGTGGAGGGCCATCATCACTTGGAGTTCTGCCTCTCATAAGTTATGGGTCATTCCACTGGTTATAAATTGAACTATACCATTATTTATGTTCTCCCTTTATTTTTCCTTCACAGTATACGCTGTGGATATCATGTGAAGAACACAAGCTCTTTGCCACATTAGGAGAGGGAATATCTTACATCTATATAAGCCAGATTTTAGTACATCCCAGAGCTGTGACTAAGATATAAGAGGGCCATCTGAAAAAAAAATGATCAGACTCTTTGCTCTTTCCCACCTCTTCTATTAGGTGAGAGCTTATGGAAAAAGACCCTGGGCAAGGGAAATATTCACAAAGTCCATTCTCATAATAGAGGAGCTGTCTGTTCATTAGTGAACTTCTAATTTATCAGGGTTCAAAAGAAGAAGTTTCTATAACTTTTTTTTATTTTTAAATGTATGAGCAGATTGTATCTGGTTTGCTCTTGTTACTGGTGAGAGTCTGTTCCTGGGGTATGACAGACTCTGACATCATGATTATAAACATGTTTTCTTCAACATGCAGTCTAATTTAAATCCAAATGTGGTGCTTCTGGCCCATCAATAGCATAGAATTACGCCCGTCCCCTGCTCCCATAACAATGGTGAGAAATGTGAAAATACAATTTTGTGGACTTTACAATGAGAGGAATTAGGTCAATTTTTCAAACAGTCAAGGGCTGACTGTCAAAATATTAGGAGGGTTGCTTTCTTGACATCTCTTTCTGCCAGGTGACTTACATTTCATTCTATGCAAGCTCCTCTCGCGTTGATCTTTAGTTTGCCACTTCTAACAACAATAAAGAAAAATCTTCTTGTCGTGGCTGAGCCTTAGTTACTGGCCCTCAACACTTCAGCTTGAGAGGTACAGCCCTTGGGCAAATAGACCAGGTGGAAATGTCAAAGTGGAAGGGGTTAGAACAGTAAATAGTAATCAATAGTTTGCTATTAGCTGTCCAGTGCTATATGGGACATGTTCGGTTAACTTTCCAGTTTTTTTCTGCTGGGGCTGGCATTAAAAGGGAGTGCTGCAAAGGAGATAGGGTTAGATGGTCCCTTCTGACTTTAACATCTATGAATCCGTGAATATCAGGATGTTTTTGTGGAGGTTCCTTGACCTCTCTGGAAAGTTAAAGGGACTCGATTGCTGGCATCAGAGGGAACACCTGTGAGTTTTCCCCAGCCAGAAGATTAATGGCTTGGATAGGAGAATCTAATGGGTCAGTGGTATAAAAGCCAAGTAGAAGGCGGGGATATACATAAATCCAGAGTTCTGGCAGCAACCTAGAGGACCCTGGAGTGTGTAGGAGTGCTTTCTTTTCACTGGAGTAGTTCATAGTATGTCCACTCCCCCAGGTAATTCTGTTCTTAGTGAGATCATTATGAAGGCCTTTGACTTGATGAGTTCTTCTGCACTGGGAGAGCCCTTTAGCACTGGATGAAAGTCTATGGTCTGCTTTATGCTGAAGGGCCCATTAGATAGTCTTCTGGCCTTAAGATCTATAAATGAATTTAAGCCACCTTTTTTCAACTAAGTCCAGTGGAAGGCCTTGACTTGGCGGTTGCAAGTGGGCTCTTCCAGATTGCTGTAGTAAATGACCGAGTGGCTGCATGAGCTATCATGGACGTCATGGGAAGAACAAGGCTGGCACTGCAGGGGACTTTGGAAAATAGCACTAGGGAAGCGTACCTACATGGCTTTCCATTTTTTGTTGGATTTTTGGCCAGCTCTATAGCAGTCCCATTTCCAAATCACTTAATTGTCAGTTCTGTGTATACTCCCCCCTCCAAATTATTATCTCTAATGATTATCTGCGGTAATCTCACACGGACTGATTGTAATAACTGAAAAGGCCTAAGGGGAAGAATTCCATCTCAACTGTGCAAGCAGGGGGATTAAGTGCATATACATTCAATACAATTTGCTAAGAGGTACTTATATATGTATCTGTCAAAGAAACTGTAAAATCATTTGAAACGGTTCAGCGAATAGTTATATAATGATAGGGAAGTTCCAATTTTCGTTTACTTTTCTGTGGATTAGTTCCTTGCAGTTATTTTTGTATCGTAATCCTTCTTTCCTCCCCCCAAAGCTACATGACTGTTGTAAGATTCCATAAGAAAATGCTTATATTCTTGAAGGATTATTGCAGCTAATTTTGCTCTGCTTCTTTCCGTTTGCATGAGGTGTTATCCTGCAGTTTGTTACTGTAAATTACTGACCCCTGAAATGTTGACTCATAAAACTTAAAATCACACAGGGAAGGGGAATATTAGTTTTCAAATTTTCTCTTTTACTGACTCTGTTGCATTTCTGATTTTCTTTCACATCTTAAAGATTTCACATCAAAATCAGGTTCTTTGAGAGATGGGGCCTAATGATCACTTAATGAAGATTAATCATACTGATGGTATCAATAGGATCTGATGGACTTGCTGCTTGAGTCCATTCACAAATATGAGACACACTTTTTTAGGACATTAACTGCTAAAATGCAATCAATCAACCAGAATCTTCCCTGTACAAGAGCACCTCCATGCTGGACACATAATGAGGATGTTCTCGTGCAGAAAAGATCCCGGTTGACTGCATTTTACAAGTTAGCCTACCTTAAAGACACATTTCATATTTTCTGTGGTTTTGTCTGGGCTTCTGTGAAAGCCTGAATAATCATTTGTTTTAAATTGTATCTTCCTTTAAAGACATCAGGTAAAATTTTCAAGTGTTTAAATGACTTAGGAGTCCAAGTCCAATGGGACTTAAACTTAGAAGTCACTTAAACACTTTTGAAAATTTTACCCATCTTCTTTCCATCCTCTATCTTGGATATCCCGAGAACTAGGTCCAATGACCTAGCTAAGCTTAGAAGCCCTGACTTGGCTGAGGTAGTTGAATAAATGGTAGTTAGACAGTAATAAACTTACAGACTTTTCAGTACCCACGCTCTATAAAAATATTTTATTTAAAACCTTTTAAATAAATGAAGGTGATTGCCTTGCTAGCAATGTTGTTTTTTTCTAATGGTTAAAATTATTTTATAACAAACATATTCTATTGTACAGAAAGCTATATGAGTATGTTCCTTTTGAACTGGAACACTGTAGGTGCTACAAGGGGATGAAGCTATTAGTGTGCCCTTTTTATACAGCTAAGAACTAAACTACACATTAAACAGTTAAAAAGACTTAATGGGACAAATTTTGCCCTCTCATGCACTCCCTAAAACTTCAGTGAGATCAGTCTCAAAGCTCATTTGATGGGGTTTCATGAGGATAATTGAGAGCAGAATTTTATTCAGCCTTTGAATAAAATTCATGCTGTGCAATATAAATCCATGATTTTAGCATGCTAATGATATGTTTACAAGAGCTGGTTCTTTATTCAGTTGACAAATATTGACTTAAATTAGTGACCGTTTTATTACTACTGCATTTGGGGAGCTAGTTGAGAAGTTATTTTGCTGTTTATATGTCTGCCAGCAGACATTGGTCATTTCTAGATCATTAATTTTTGTACAAAGAAAACATATCATGCAAATAATGGTCTATTTGTGGAAGTCCGAACAATCCTTTGGTCTCCCTTTCTCCATAGCTATCAAGTACATTTTTGCAAAAGTACTTTTTTTTCCCCATACAAACAGAGTACAGTGCAGTTTCTGCTTTCTGCACTGAGTACCATGGCAGCAAACATGGTTTTAATCAATACAAGAATCATACCATTAAGCACAACTTTCTCATCCCCAGGATGAATCACACTTGAAACACATAACATAATAGGAAGGATGTGCAGCTTCTGTTTATGCATAGCAGCCTCGGGACAGGATCAAAGCAGTACTTTCCATATAGTAATATATATGCAAAGAGACTATTCAGTTTCCTTAATTAAAATATTACCTGTTATCATTGTGTGCCCTTTTATACCACAGTGGCCATCATCTTTCTCGTTCTGGGTGTGCCCTCACCACACCCCAAAACACAGTGTTCTATCTGTTTTTCTGAAAGAAACATGTGCTAATGAAATGAAACTTTATTTGCATAATCCAGCATAATTCAAATTGAATACAGATCCTAATGAATGTACAGTATCTGTTTCTAATAAAAAGTATATATAAAACACTTAAAATCTTTCCCAGATTTAATGTATGACTTGAAATAAGCATTTTTGTTTCCACTTTTTAAACCACTCCGTACCTCAGGGATAGCATTTGTAGCATTTGACGAAAGCAGTTGTTATTAGATGTAATCCTTTTGATTGAATACTACATTATATAGTTGCATAAACCACATAAGGCCAGGCAACAAATAACAGTGCTCTGGGCACTAGCTTATGCTTTGCCATTTAGAGGAAGGAAAAACAAAACCAACCAGAGATTCTAATTTATTTTATTTAAATTGAGGATTCACTCTCTTTTTTTTTTCCCCATTTCCTTTGTTTTTGGACATAGAAAAAGGGTTTGTTAAGTAGGGTTCTGAATTCTGTTCATTCTTTGGTTCTATAAGACTTTGTTCAAGTAAGTCAAAAGGGAAAGCATCTGAGTGCATTGTTCATATTTAGGCTTGGCAGAATTCAGTTTTTAGTTTTTATAATTTTAACAGATAATATCAATGTTTATTTTAAAGCATTTGACATTTTTTATCAATGTTAATTTTGCATAGTTGTGCAAAATTATCAAGTTTAAGCATTCTAATTTTAATTGATTACAATGTTTGTATGTGGGGGAAATTATTGGGCACGGACAATTATTTAATGACGGTAGGTTATAAGATTTAAAAAAGTAAAGCTTTATAACTGTTAAAACACAAATTTCAACATCACATGTCAAAATATACAAATTAAATATCCTTAAGTCAAACTGTGAGTACTCTGAGTACAGCATTTTTCTTACTTTATCTGTGAATTTCAATGATCATCGATGGAAATTTTTTTTTGTCGGTTTGTATGTTTATGGTGAAAATGATATGTACCAATAAAGCCCGTTTACCATATGGATGCACAAGACAGAGCCCCTTTTGGAGGATCTTACAGCCTTGCAAAATGTGGTGGTTTTGACCCAAAACCAGGAGAAACTTGGCAGTTTCAGTTGAGTTTTCTTGGAACAATCTAGTAGGTCTGGTTTAATCCAGGATTTTTAAATTGCTTTTCTCCATAGTATCTAGATGTTGGTGTGTCCAAAGTTCTCTTCTGCAATTGGTTTTGCAAATGAACTGAGGGGCTTTTCTCTACACCCCCACTGGTGAGCTTCATGCCATTTTCTTAGTGAGGATTTGAAAATGGAACCCGATACAACATACATCATAGTTTAGAACTTCTTTGGTAGCAGCTTGCTGATAGATGCTAAGACTACTGAGAAACTTCATCTGGTCCAGAATGCAGCAATCCTTTTACTTAGCAGTGCTTCTAAAGCACTACACTTTGGTTCTGTGCCATAGTCTACCCTGGCTTCCGGTCCATTTCTGTGGGCAATTCAAAGAGATGGGTTTTTGACCTAGTTGGCTCATGTTCAGCTGCTGAGCTGTTCGAGTTAATATCATCCTAATGTTGATTGGGATAAAGTTGGTAGCAAGATATTTTCACTGACGGGACCATGCTTCAAGAACTCACTGTTCCTTTGGTTCAATAGAGCTCAAGTCTGTTGGCCTTCAAAGTGTGCTGCAAGGTTTACCTGTTCTCCCAGGCTGTTAAATCAGGTGGTACTTTGGATTAAGGTAGCTATTACAAATAATGAATGGGGGTGGGGTGGAATTTGTCAGTAATACTGGTCCAAAATTTTTGCATATATTTTCAAATCAATTATTTGTACATGTGCCTAAAACATGGGATAAGTGCATTTTTATAAATCAACACTAAACTTTCACCCTGATCTGGTGCTTAAAAACCTGCTATGTGTCCGTTCTCATGTGCACATGATAAACAACAGAAAAGCATAACATAGCGTGTTGTTGTGCAGAAGTGCCAGCTCCTCAGTTGTTTATATTTATAAGCAGATACTTATGCTTGGGGATCATTGATGTATTATTCACAGGGTGACTGATTTTTACCAAGAGGTGACATCAATTTGGTTCCAAGCACAGAGAGATCTGTAATAAAGACAGGTTGGAGACAAAGAAATTTCACGGTTTTTTTTCTTATTTTCCAGTTTTTAGCCATTAGGGTTATAAAAAAATTCATCTGCAGCTATTTATTTCAAAAGCGACCCTAACAAAATGCACTGGGAAGCAGGAATACAGATGTCTATATAGCCATGTCTTGTAATGATTTTAGCAAATGCTAAATAGGACTACAGCTCAATGTTGGCTGGTAAGCTAAAATCAGTGACCTGTATGTCTTAAATCTAATCTGTTGGGGTTTTTTCCCCCCAGCACTTATCCTCCTTTTATTTTCCTTTTAAGAGTTCTGTTATGTGTCATGATTTTATTGCAACAGCAATTATATTTCTGTCTAATTTTGAAAAGTGATATTCATTTCACAAAAGATTTCTGGTCACCACTTTACAATATCATAGAAAACCTTTTCTTGAGTCTGGATAATATCTCAATGTGACTTTTGTTTCAGCGCACAAATAGGAGCGTCTTGACGACTTCCAAGCCATTAATATCTAACTTATGTTTAAATATATGACTAAGAGCACAGGCTTTCTAGAGTTTCATCCTTTTGTAATGTATTTAGTTCTGTAACATACTATAGCCAGATGAGCATTAATCCTTTAGCATTTTGAAGAATAGGAATTTCTCTTTTCTGAAGATTTTGTTACCCTCTAGCAGGGATGCATGGTTACATTACTTTATTCAGCCAGAATTATTTTCTTTTTGCTTACAAGGGCGTCAGTTAATGGAGCACATGGCACATCTTCCTCCTTTCCCCTCCTCGTTCTGATACTTTTGTTTTTCCTAGCCTCTCCTGCATCAGTATTTCCCCTTTTTTACAGTCCCTGCAGGCCTCATATCTCCAAAATGATCTTCCTCTTGGCTGTTTGGGATCTCTCTCTGAGGAGCTACCCCATCTATAACTTCAGAGAGGCTGTTTCTTTTGTCCATTTTATGTAATTTCATTGCTTTCCATGTGACCAGCTCCTCGTTAACTGAAGAGTTCTGGGAGGAACTGGAACCTGGGAAGACTGACATCTATTTGGGACAGTTATAGTGCTGCGGATGTTTTTGTGAATCCATGCAGTGCAATTAACTAGTTAAAGAGTCAAGTAACTAGTTGGCACCGGGAATTGCCCATGGTCAAGGGCAGTAATTCTGTGCAGCCTGGTACTTCTGATGCTGAGGTACTCTGCTGCTGGTGTTTCTGTAACCTCTTGGTGGGTGAGACAAGAGGCAAATTCTGTTTTGTTTTGTGTTGGTTTTTTCCTTCTGCTAACACGAGGGAGTGTAACTTCCCCCACCACTCCATTCATAGGTGCAGTTGATAAGGGGGATCAAAGGAAATGCCCCAAACTTGTTACCCTGTGGTTATCTCCTTTATCACAGCTGCATGACTTATGCATTCTTCTGCTTTGACCCTCTTCTCCCTTCATCTGCCTCACCCACTCACTATGGAGGTTGAACCTCTGTTTCTATTGATGTAGAAAGTCACTTAGTTTCTCTTGTGCCTTAAGAGAAAATCTACTGAAAATAATCCTCTGCTCTTAAACTTTAGTGGCTATTAGATCCTATGGTACTACAAGTTGGGAATTTGAGACATTCAGACATTGACAACAACTGGGGACGTGTTAGGCTATGTCTACACTACACAGCTTTTAGCAACATGGCTGTGTCACTACAGCCGTGCTGCTAAAAGACGCACCGTGTAGCCGCTGTTTGTCAGAGCTGACAAAAAACTTCCACCCCCAACGAGTGGTTGTTGGCAGGAGAGCGCTCCTGCCAACAAAGCGCTGTTCACACTGGCACTTGTTGTCAGCAAGACTTTTGTCTTTCAGGTTTTTTTATTTTATTTTTATTTTAACACCTCTGAAAGACAAAAGTTTTGTCGTTCAATTGCCAGTGTAGACATAGCCCTAGGGTGTTTGCTCAAGGAACAATGGGATATACAGCAGAGAGAAACTGAAAAGATGCATTCTTGATGCTGAGAGTATCATGTTAGTTTCTGATACATTGGAGAAAGTGTTCAGAAATAGCTAAATGTCACTTCAGGCCCCAATCTAGCAAAAGCACTTTAAGCAGACATCTTAACTGTAAGCACTGATGTAGTCCAGTTGATTCCAATCAGAGTATTCACGTGTGTGCTTGAAATTAGGTATGTGTTTGAGTGCATTCCTGGATCCGGGAGCTAAGTGAGGGCAGTCTTGGGTTGCTTTCCCTTAAGAGATTGACAAGCAAGTGAGACCTGGTCAAGGGTTCATAGTCTAACTTGAATATTCCGAAAATCTTTTTGGAACTGTCTACCTGAATCTTTCTTCTCTTGCTCAGATTTGCAAGTTCTTTTCCTCATTCTCTGTCCCATTTATTTTATCCTTCCCAGGGACTGAATTATTTCAGTGAAACTTGAGTATAAAAGAGGTGCAAGTAATTTATCATTGAAGACATTGATGTTAGTATGATCAATCACATTTGTAAAGGGACTTCAGTGCAACTGTCAGTGCTGGGGGTGCAAGTGCTGAAGTTTAGAGGTCTGTCTGATTTGTTGGCATAGATTTGCATACCTAAAACTGAAGGTCTACTTTTAAGATGTATGTATGCTATATGGGCAACTCGTCCCTCACTGATGTTCTAAGCCCAAATTCTCACAAGCCCAGTCTCCCTTTTTTGGGTGCATTGTCACCTGCAAATATTGTTTTGCACCACTAGGCAGCTCAGTTCTTGATCTATGACTGGATTCAGGCATTTAGCCATGTAGGTGGTAAGATTTGTGTCCTGGTTAACCTGTGGGCATGAACATAAAGGTACAAAACTGTGCCCTCAGCACCACTAAAACTTGGCTGCATAGCCTGCTTCTAAGAGAGACTTTTGAAGTGAGAAGCCCTTAGGACCAGAACAGCAACTACAGGAAACCAAGTTCAAGCTGAGAAGAATCTCTTAGAATATGCAGCCTATTCCACTACTAACATGTTCTCTAACTTTTCAGCATGAATTTATCTCGATCAGAGTCACTGTATTGGATTTCAGTTACTCCCCAGTCTGAATATCTAATCCATTCCACACAAACTGCTGCAAAGGATCAGGAGTTTTTCAAACAGTTATCCCCATACAACTTTTGTTATTGGGAGGATCTCTATTAAGCAGCTCAGTCCCTCAAACCCTTACTCCTGTGAGTCCCCTTTATTCCTGGGGAGTAGACTATCTGTCTCAGTAGGGCTTGGAAGCCATGACAATGCCATTTACTCCCACTTCTGCCACTGGCTTGCTGTGTGTGACTGGGGAAAAGTCACTATTTCTACCTGCTTCCCAATTTGTAAAAAGTAGGTCAATAACTTTTACTCACCTGTGTAATGCACTTCAGTATCCTTGAATGAAAAGCACCTCTGTATAGAAATAAAAGGTGGCATTATAATTTTTTTTTAAATAGTTGAAAATGTTGACTGGTAGATATAGTTAAAAGTTTTCTTATACAAATAGGTAAGATATTACTGGTTTGAGATGGTAAGCGCTGTTACTGAGGCACTCTTCTTGTAATAGGGAATAACACTAAAACTTGAAACATTTTACTTACTGGTAAAAAACAACAACTTTCTAATTGTGCCCTCTGATGGAAACACAGCTTCCTACTGGACAAGTCTATTTCAGTTAAAGCCACTGTCAAACCCCACCCTTCATCATTATTGTGTGTGTGATTTTGACTCAGTGTCAGAATGGTTCACTCCTCCAAGGAGAAAGCAGAATATATTTGCTCATTTTGTCACAACTTCGTTTATTTTAGTGACTTTAGTGCTCATGAAATGGGCTGGGCTGACACCTGTGGGCCCCACCAAGACTTGTGCTCCAGTGTAGGCACAGTACAAACACATAGTAGAAGACAATCTTTGCTACTTAAGAGCTTAGGCCCAGGTTTTTAAAGGATTCAGGTGTTGATCAGCAGAGTTGCAAGGCCTAACTCACGCAGAAGCTTATGTCTCTCTCTTTCAAAATTGACTTCAGGACTAAATCTCACTGACTCTCAGGTTCCTAAGCATGTTAGGCATTGCAGTGATGAGTAGAGCAACACCTAGGTACCTTTAAACTCTGGGCCTTTAAGTCTAAGGGTAAATTCCTGGTGACATTGAAGTCAGTGGCAAAATTTCCATTGACTTCAATGAGGCCAGGAGTTTGCCTTCAACATACAAGACAGACAGAGGTGGGAGGAGAAACAGAGGCATAGAATAGTGACTTGCCCAAGGTCACACAATTTATAGTAGCAGAGCCAGGACTACACACAGCTCTCCTGAGCCACAGCCCAGCCCTCTGTCTGCAGACCATGCTGCTTCTCAAGAAACACATGGTGAAATAAGTGACTCTACTGCTAATCTTTCATCACCAGTCCTGGCTGTGTGTGTATGTGTGTCCAGCGTACTCTGTAAAGGATCATATAAACGTTGATAAACACCAGGTCAAGAAATGCACCTGAAAAAGCTATGATTTGTAGAGCAGCGCAAGGTGCCTTTACATAAGGTGGTGTTGTGTATTAATTCGAATTTCTCTGTCTTCCTGCAAATTTTCCTACAGCGTTATGTGCTCAAGCTATGTCTGTATTTTGGAAGATTCAAGTTTGACCACTGTAAATGGGTTTATATTTCTAACAGGGCAGTTATTTAATTTCCTGTTGGAAGTCTACAAATATTGGCTCTGTTCACTGCTTGGGAGGAAGCCAAAAGAGAGTACAGTATCATTAACATGCTCTATTCCATCGGAGATTTCGCTTAATAAGGGTTCCGTCCGTACTTAGGACTGGAACATAATAAAACATATCTTTCTAATTAAGCCCCATACGTGTAGTTAATAGCGTTAACTTAGGGGAGACAGAGATGGAGAGGTTAGCTCGAGGACAAGTTTTTGTTTCATTTTTTCTTAGTCCTGTTTTTACTCATTTTTATTTTGCTGTGGACTTTGTTGTTGCCTTTTGCCAATAAAATACCAGAACTAAGGTCCCAATCTTGAAATTGGATGCACAAGGATAGGCATGTATTGGGCCTCAGGCCATTTACTTTAGGATACACTTGCATGGTTTTGATTGAAGGATTGGTGCCTAAAAATGTACTGATAATTTTATCCAAAGTGTCACTAGAAGTGTCTAAGTCATTTAGGTATTTTCAAAAATGTCACTTAGGCCGTTAAGTGACTTAGATGTGTTTTGAAAATGTTACCCCTAGAGGAACAAAAAAACAGAGAAATCTTTTGCAAGCAAATTCTATTGCCCAAAAAATGCCTTTTGTTTAGCGATTAGATGAAATAAATTTTCTTTAACTGTTTTTAAAACTGGAAAAAAGGAACCAAGTTCTGCTTTCATTTACAGATTTTTAGCAGTGAGAGTAACTAAACATTGGAACAGATTACCAAGGAATATGGTAAAATTCTCCATCACTTTGAGTCTGATCCTGAGTAATTATGCTGGCTTCAGTACAGTTACTTTGGATTTGCACTGGTCTACCTGAAGGTAGAATTTCCCCAAGGAACCTATTTGACCTATGATAGCTGCAGAATGCAATGTATGCTGGATCTACTGCCTGCTGACCTATTTTGGACAAAGGATGACCTGCTATGGGGGAGAAAAAAACCCCCAAATGCTGTGTGCCTGGGAATTCTGAATCAGCTTGGGTGTCAGGATGGGGAGGAACTTGTGGAAAAACACACAAAACCTGCACATTTTTGTAGCTACACCTCTACCCCGATATAAAGCTGTCCTTGGGAGCCAAAAAATCTTACCGCGTTATAGGTGAAATCGCGTTATATCGAACTTGCTTTGATCCACCGGAGCACGCAGACCCGCCCCCCCGAAGCGCTGCTTTACCACATTATATCTGAATTCGTGTTATATCGGGTCGCATTATATCGGGATAGAGGTGTTTTTGTGACCATTTACTCCTGGCTCATTTACAACATCATCAGAAGGAAGGTTACATGACCGGTGTGATGCCAAGAGCAGGAAGGAAAAGGCATGTCATGCCCCTGTATCACCTATTTCAAGGCCCCTATTGGCTGATGACAATACGCAGTTTAGGGCAGTGGTTTGGATTGAATCATTATTGGGTGTTGAATAACTTGCATATGTCAAATGATCAAGATTAAGTTCTTGCCCCCCCACAATGAAATTAAAACTTCCTTTTCATAGAAAATGCACATAAAAATCCACATATATAATAAAGTGGTATGTGGGACAAAAATTCATCAAACATATAGAAATGTACTGCTTTATTAGGTCCAGTTTGAGTGGATTCTCCATCACTGACTATTGTTAAATCAAGGTTGGATGTTTTTCTAAAAGACATGCTCTAGAAATTATTTTGGGGAAGTTCTGTGGCCTGTGTTATACAGGAGGTCAGACTAGATGATTGCAATGGTCCCTTCTGGCCTTGGAATCTATGAATCCCTGCTACCTTCATATTTTTATGAATGATTTTTAGTAACATTTGTATTTGTTATACAGCATACAGGTGAAGACTATTAGATGCATTTACTTCTAGGTAGACAAATGTGAGTCTGATTCTCCCTTGCCCCCATGTGCCCACTTAATTCCCATTGTTAATAGCAGTTACATTTGTATATGGACAGTTCTTTTCAAAGTATTAGGGAATATGGTTCTTATTCCAGTTCAGGAAGCTTTGGGGAAAATCTTTTGGATGGGCCATAGGAACAAATATGGCTCTTTCAACTTTATTTCTCTGACATCTGAGTGATAACATCCAGTTGCTTGAATTTCTACATTAGGTTTCATCCAAGGATCTCAAAGTGCTTTATAAGAATGCTATTATTTAATTACCTCAATACCCTGTGTTACTTAAGTCTTTGAGATCTGCTGATGAAAAGCGCTATATCAGAAGTGGGGATTATTATATTGGCTACATATCAGCATCCCCATTTTAGAGATGGGTAAAGTGTGCAACCCAGGTTAAATGGCTTGCTTAAGGTCACACAAGTGCGTCAGTAGCACCTAGGAGTCCTGATTTCTATAGCCCCGTGTTTTACCGTTAGACCACACTCCTTCACCTAGAATAAAGAAACGTGCCATAAAATAACATTTTGCCTTTTAAAATGCGTGTAATAGGGTGTTAGGGCTGGAAGAAACCCATACTAGTTCATCTAGACCGTAAGACTACAATAGGCACTTATCTAGATATGACCTGAAATTTTCAAGTGGTTTTGATTCCACAAGTTCTTTCAGAAGTAGGCTCTTTTACCAGGTAAATATGTGTGCTAACGTTTTTTGGACATGTGAAAATGGGCTGAAGTGCTGTTTTTAATGTAATATTGTACTCTGACCCAACAGAATACAGTATAGTTCAAATTAAGGTGACCCCAGATAGCAAGCGTGAAAAATCGATTCAGGGGGTGGAGAGTAATAGGTGCCTATAAACGCGCCGAATATTGGGTCGTTCCCTATAAAATTGGGACATCTGGTCACCCTAGTTCAAATTAATACAGTTTACTGCTGTAATGAGCTAGAATGTATGTGTGCCACTGCCCACTGCTGGACAGAATGGGAACTACTCAGTAGTGTGCCCTAAACTGCTAACAGGTAATGGAGATTGTCCTGTACTTCTGAGTTCTATCCCAACTTTTGTCAAGAAGTTTCCAGGGAACACGTTGTGCAGTAAAGTGATAGCCATGGAGTCCTATGTGGTCCTGGATTTGTGCTATACAAACCAAACCAGTAAGAGGTGGAGAAAGCAGGGAGTTAGTCTACTAAATCCAAATTTAACCAACTTCTATGGTGTGAGAGAGAGAGAGAAGCTTTCACACTTACACAGAGCTCTTCTTCAGATCTGGGAAACATACTCAGAGAAACATTTTTCCTAGACCTGAAGGAGAGTTCTGTGTAAGCTTGAAAGCTTGTGTCTCTCACCAACAGAAGTTGGTCCAATAAAAGATATTACCTCACCCACTTTGTCTCTCTAATATCCTGGGACCAGTACGGCTGAAACAACACTGCATACATAAATCCATGTTTAGGCGCTTACATAATTAGGCCCGTTTGACCAAGGCTGGGGGAGGGGGTCGGGAGGAAATAATGACATCTCACCTATAAACTCTCATTTACTGCTGAAAAAATAGAGGGCCTTGTCATAGTATCTGTAGGACGTAGTTGGCTTTGTTTCCTAGTGCTCAATGTAAAGAATAAGGTGCTGTGTAAGAACTACTCAGTGTATATCTGCCTAGTCGACAACTTGAACTATGTCTTGACTTCTAGACATGGGTTTTCCTGTGAAGCTGGGAGAATTTATTTTTGTATGAATTTTAGCCTTTTTTTTGCATAACCAAGAGGTATAATCAATTTGGATAAGTGCCTGAATGCTTAAGTTCTGTTGGGGTCAGGCCTAACTTAATTTTGTAAAGTATTTCAACCTTTTTATAGTCTGTGATCTTCTTGTCTGCAAGAAGAAGGGAAAAAAATCAAATTCCAAATCTAAGAGAAAAAGCCTTGTGTGCTTTTTGAAAACTATATATATTTTCTTCATATATGACAATTATAATATGTAAATAAAATAAATGTGTATCCATAGAACAGTTATAGTACAAATATACTACCTTCAATTTAAAACTGGAGGGTTGGAATTTCAAAAGTATTCCAGTGTGCACAGCATTGTACAAAGCAAAGAGGGAAGGCCCAGTCTTTTCCCTAAGGTATTTACAATCAAGCCAGGATCCTGCAGAGTATAGCACTCATGTTGGAATAATACCTAAATTATTTTTCACATAGGGCCTCCCTGTGTCCTATATAAATATAGGGGTATTTGCCTTTGGGTAGCTCCAGGTCCACATCCTACGTACATTACTCAGACATAGACTGTAAGGTATGACCCTGAAACCCTTATTCACATAAGCAGTCCTTACACATGAGGGTATTCAAGTATTTGCAGATGTGTGGGTTGAATGTCTGATTTCATACACACCAGATTTTTAGTGTTGGTTTTTTTGACTGATGTGCTGATATGCACCCATGGTGGTTCTTTAAAAGTCAGTTAAGTCTCTTTTCATTACAAAGTACATTTTTAGTTCTGTCCAAAGAGATGACAAGTATTGTCTACTTCAGTAATCACATAAGTCACTTGAGAACCAAAATTTGAAACATTGTGAAAACATGACACATCAGAATTTCTACTGTTTTTAATTTATCTATGTAATGGACTTCCTTGCACTTCTCACTTCCCGAGTGGTTCAAGTCTGCCAAGAAACTTAATCAGCCCGCCCCCCAAGACTGTATCTACTTGAGTTGACTATTGTTTTGAGGTAATATATCATTGAGTCTGGTCCAAATGGAAAAAAAAACTTGTCTTTTAAAACCAGTGAGAGCCATCAGGAGGGTGAGCTCAGCAGGGACTAGTTCACATATAAGTTAAATACCAGCCATGAGGGGTTTCCGATGCTGAAAAATAAGCAAAATCTGCAGTTATGTAGAAAACAGAGGCCCATTTCTCCATGTACATATGTCTAACTCACAATTTAGCCTCTAAGGGATTTGTCTGCTGAAAAGAGGAGGCCAAGGTGGCCAGGAAAGAAATGCATGCCCTGCTCAAATAACTGGAGTATACAAGAACAATCATCAGCTCTCTTTTCTTCATTCAAATGAGCAATTTCCCTAATGGCACTTGTTCTAATCCTATACTGTTTAACCTTTATTCCTTCCATTGCCAATCCAAAAATGGTTTTGCTAGAGTGACTCCCAAGTAAAATGACACATGCTTTCTGATGTGGTTTTTATCATTCTACAAAGAGCAGATTCTTATTTAGCCTTTTAAAGTCGGATTCATCAGACTGTAAGGATTCTGTGTCATACCTTATGGTACAAGTCCATGGGCTTGACACATGCTCTTTTACTGCATGCAAAACATGGATATTTTACATTGTAGAACTTTATACACCATATGTTCATTCTAATTCTCTCTTCTTCCTGTCAGGCTTCAGGTATTGTCTAATCCATTTTATCTATCTGTCTGATCAATTTTATCTTCCTTCTAGTGGCTCCTGGAGGTCCCACTGTGCAAGGTATGATGTAAACACATTTTAACAGACTGTTTAATGCCCTGGTGAGCTAACAGCCTAAATAAAAAAGATAGGCAAAGGGTGGGAGAGGAAACAGCCACAGAAAGGTGAAGGAACTTGCCCAAGCTCAAAGTGCCAGCCAGTGGCCAGGAATAGAACCCGCAGTTGCTGCCTCTCAGGCAGGGGTGGCTCCAGGCACCAGAGGAGGAAGCATGTGCCTGGGGCGGCACAGTCCGCTTCGGCAGTCTGAGCGTTTTTATTTTTTCTTATTTTTTTTTTGCTTGGAGCGGCAAAAATTGTAGAGCTGGTCCTGCTCCTAAGTCAGTACCATGATCCCTGGGCCCATTAACAAAGAAATTGCTTATGCCTCATTCAAAAACACTGTTTATCTCCTTTAGAAGTAAACATTGGATAGGTATTTGTATTGGTTATGGTGTTCCACTGTTTATTTCCCAACATTTGTCTTTTCCATTTTGAGTTCTCTTCCCTCTCCTCTGCATGGTGCAGGGAGGCCAGATCATCTATAATGTAAACTCATCCCAGGGGACCTCTGATAAAAAGAGGCAGTGGAAAGTCTGGCTTTCCCTTACCATTTCTTTGTTGGTTTATAAAAAACATATTTAATTATTATGTGCTGGTAGAGTTCAGTTCATTTGGGTATATTGTATTCTTACACCGTGCATCTCATTATACTGATGATAGTGAGGATTGTGAATAAACCTTCAGAGTGATACAGAGGAGTGTTGCCTCCTGGTCAAATGTGATTTCTGCATCTAAGCTCCATTAAAATAATATGAACCACAGATAGGCACTGGGAGTGATGTACATGGCATGTTGTAATACCAAAAGAGGAGCTAATGGGTGATAGTGAACTGTTAATATTGATTTGCAACACCCTACGGTGGCGGAAAAGCCTGTATGATTTCATTGTTGGGGCTGAAGGGGAACTACAAACAGATGCATTAAGTCATAGAATATCAAGGTGATACCTCCTCCTCTGTGGCTTTTGTGGGATGCACTTAAAATATTGTATTCAGTTCTGGGAATTTAATGCTGTAGTACACATGTTTTGGGGTGGGGGGGGGCAAGTGGGGCAATTTGCCCCGGGCTCCACAGGGGCCCCCACGAGAATATAGTATTCTATAGTATTGCAACTTTTTTTTATGGAAGGGGCCCCCGAAATTGCTTTGCCCCAGGCCCCCTGAATCCTCTGGGCGGCCCTGGGGGTGGGGACTCAGAAGAGCAATCAAAATGACTGAGGGATTGTGTTTCAACGAAAAATAATTATGTAGAACCTGGTCAAACAACAACAAAGAGAGACGATATAACTGTGTATGGTGTGGAAGTATCTGACGGGTGTTAACAGGGAGAAGGCTGGGGTAATGCAGTGAGGTATAAGTAGAAATAATGGGAAGAAAATAAAGCAAATGGAAACTTAGGCTAAATTTCAGGAGCAGTTTCCTAATAATGATATCTATTGAACTGTGAACAGTTTTTCAAAGTAAGTTGTGGAAGCCACAGTGCTTGAGATATTTAAACTGGATTGGACCAAACTGTTGGAAACCATATTGCTGGGAGCAGGCCTTCCTTGGCAGAGGTCTGAACAAACAGGCTGATCCAACTCCCAGAGAAGTCAATGAGAGTCTCTGCTGACTCTGGTGAACTTTGGATCAGGACCTAAAGGAAATAAGGTGTGTCTTCTGTTTCTGTGATTCAGACTGTGTTAAATGCCAGGTTTCATGTTTCTTGGTGAATTGTGCATAGAATTCCAGTGAAACAGAAAAGCCATGGAAACAAACTTGTCAGTGTTTTTTTCATTAACTCAGATTGCTGGCCACCAATAAACTCTTTGCTTTTAAAGTTTCTTTTATTGGAATGAGAGTAAAATATATCTCATCAGCCAATTCTTCTTTTTTGTGTGCTCTATTTTCCCCCCCTTGGAGTCTCAAACTTTTTTTTGGCTATATCTGTTTTATTGACTTTAAAGTTACAATAATTTTATTTTTGCTTAAAAGAAAAAAAACACATTTAATGTACATTCCTTGTAACTTGAGCCTTGGTGGTCTTGGAAGAAACTTAAAAAATAGTTTTGGTTGATAATGTGTAATGTGAATGCAATTAGCTGGGGGCTTTTTTTCCTTTCAAAAAAATTGTAGAAAAATAATGCATGGCAAATTTAGGTCAGAGCAAAGTACTCTCTAAATCTTTATTTTTGTTACCCCAAAACGTATGGAAATTTTTAATTATTAAATTCCAGGCTGTCATGACTTTGTCACTAGCACTCATTTACTGTATATCAAAAATCTTGTTTGGAGGTCACAGTGCTATCTTTATGTATGGGAAAGGGTTGTAACATATTGTGTTTCCTCTCTCATTTCCCCATCTTATGTAGTCAACAGAAAAAATAACTGGTGAAGGGCTCTTCTTGGATGTACATTAATGGACAATATAAGGAAGAATAGAGGAGGCCTTTGGCTTCAGTAGTTAAGCTGTCTCAACAATCAGCTGCTGAAACAATGGAGCAACTTCATTATAGATAGGTAATCTTATTATACTGGCACGTGGCAGCCTGGCTACAGTTTAGCCTGTGGGCATAGTCTGCTTTTTAGGTTTTTATAACTTTCCAATTTCAAACTGCGTTACGCTGAAACTTATATAAGCTTTTGGCTTGAATACAGTTTTTTGTCCTTCTAGAAAACGCGCTCACATCTACAAATCCTCATCTTTATTCGTAGAAGGGTTTTTTGGGGGGGAAGAAGCAAGAGGTTTTTGGTGGTTTATTAGTTGTGCTTAGGGTTCTGGGATCTCTGTGACAGTTCAGTACTTAGTTCTGTGGCACGGGTGAGAGACTTCTGCTGCTGCAGCCATTTCATGGGGTCCTCACAGCATCCACTGCTTCTTAAAGAAGTGCAGACAACCTAAATCCATCTATCCTATCTTGTGTGATCCATGAAATCCACATGAAATCAGATCTGTGGCCACCATTTTGGAAACTCTCCTCAGAGCGCGAATCCCCACACAGCCATTTAAACATTTACAAATTCCTCTACACGTCACTTCTTCACCACTGCTGATTGCATTTGATACATTAGCACTCAAGATGCTAGCCTGGGGGGCAGCAGTAATTCTACAGAAGGTCTCTGAATTGGTGGATTCAGATGCAAAAATTTTACCAGGGTTGGAGTGAGGAAGACCACCGATTTGTTAGGAGTGTTAGCACGGTGAGGCTGTATCACATTGTTACAGGGAGAATTCTGCAGCATGGGGAGAGTCATTTGCCGTCAACTAAAGTAGGAAAGAGGATTATTAATTAACCATTAACTTTAATATTGTTGTTGACTGAGTCACATTTCTCTTTCCTTTATCTTTGGCACTTACATGGCCTCCATCACTGTAATATCTGAGCACCTCACAATATTTAATGTATTTATCCTCAGCACCTGGGTGAGGTAGGGAAATGCTATTATCTGCGTAGTACAGCGGCTAAGTGACTTGTCCAGAGTCATGCAAAAAGGAGGGACTTGAACCCCAGTCTCTCATTGGCCAGGCTAGCACCCTAACCACTGGATAACCCTTCCTGTCTTTCTTGTGTGGGAGAAGGCACAGTTTCAGAACTGGAAGGGGATGGCAACACTGGAGGGACAGATTGGCACAACATACTGTGAGAAAGTAAGGTGCTAGTAACAGTTGCTAATATTTGAAAATTTGTTTCCAGGGACAGTTTCCCAAGTAAACCTGGTGTCTGGGAGCCAAGGGGCAGTGCACATCTTGGTGAGTTTTAGCTTTATTTGGGTGGCCTCAAAATTGTGCGACAGCTTTCAGCCTGCTCTACTATAAGCCCCCAAACCTGTTAGCTCCTCCATCATTGACTTTGTATTTTGCACAGGCACTGATGTGTGGTGATTCATTGCGAAAACATTTCAGAGCAGGGAAACTCTGCCTGTATAGCAAAAGTACAGCGAGGAGTGAAGGCCAAAGGTTCAGGCTGGGATTAGGCATCCTCCCCTCAATCCAATTTATGGGGTGTTTCCGCCTGGCCTCATGACTCTTCCTCACAGAATCACCTCTCATCTATCCAGCCCTTGGTTCCACCAGTCTGATGTCATCTTCCTGAAGGAAGCCTAATGGCTTGTTACCTCCACCCAGTGTGATATTTGGGGGTGATCAGGCCTGCTCTGTATTCTAGCATCTTTCTAAGGCATATGGTATTTCTCCTTCCTTCCTCTGTTCCCCTGAGCTTTCTCCTTGTCAATTTTTTCCTGTAGTATCCCCCACACTTCCCCTCTCCCTGTGCTGCCTTTGGTGTTTTCCCTTTCCTCCTCCTCTTCCCTAGTCTTCTACCCTTTGTGGGGTTCTTTTTCCTCTCCATCCTAAGAGGCCTGACCTGAGGCTATTGCCTGGGTGATGGTTTCTGTGGCTGTGGAAGCTGGCAACAGAAGAAGAGGGGGCAGCCTTTGGCAGCTCTAGAAAGTGGTAGGTGTGCAAAGGGGTGTGTGTGTGTGTGGGGGGGGTACACACGCATACAGCATGAGAGGGAGGAAGAAAACACATTATGGAATGGCCCCTGTGCTTCCCAGCTAATGCTATCCCTTCCTTCTGGCACCCTCTCTTACTGGCTTGCAATGCAAAGAGCTCTACTTCATCCCATCTTGGGTGTAACTGTTGGCTGGTGGAACGTTTTCAGTCTAAACTGTTTTTCAGTGGAAAAGTGGAGTTTTTGGCTGTACAGAATTTTTCATGAAAAGTGTCTGCTTTCAGTTGGAAACTTGGAGTTTTGACTGGAAATTTTTTAACTAAAATTTGAAATTTGCCAAAATTTGGAATTTTCTACCAGGGAGGGTGGCATGCCAGAATCTGTTTTCTGACTAACTCTAGTGATTATGCTAATTTTAGTTATTTGGCATTTAAATGCCAGATTATATGCACCATAGTTACAGTATAGCTGGGTAGAGAGATACTAATTAATTCAGAACTGCAAATTTTGCAATGTGGGGAGGTTGGTTGGTTAGTTTAATGAAACCCCTTTTAAAACCATTGATTCATTCATTCATTCCCCAAAAAGATTGTTCTTTCACACCTGGGACTGCAGATTTGCAGGTAGTTAAGGTGGGTTCCAGATTTGTCCCACCAAAGATCTCTAAAGTTAAAGTATGAGTATTGACAAGGGAAGATCAACTTCAGAGAGCTAATATTTGTGAAGTGCTTTGAGTCTGACAACTGCTTTGGATTTTAATAATGTGCTTTTTCTTAAATCAGTTATACAATATACAAGATAAAGTGCAGATACCCAATTCCTTTGTCTGTAGGTAGCATGCAAAAGCAATTTTCTATACAGATAGAGCAAACCACTAATATTTCAAGTATTCTGTATCTTACCCATGCAGCTCTAAGTTCTTATTTTATTAAAATAACTTCATAGTATATGTGAGCTTTAGTACAGTGTAATCTGCAAACAATACAATTACAGCACTAAATTAATGCAGTATAATTACAAGCTATTACTCTATCAGCATAGGAATACAGCTCCTGGTCTTCGTACTGTATGAGTATAACACAAATTGTACTTAGAGATGTATGGCACATTGCAATGTAGCTTATGATCAGCTTTCCTGTACAAGGTCTCAGTATATGCAATTGAACTGATGATTTAGAATCATTCTTTAAGTAATTGGCTTTCACAAATTGTTGTTTTGGGAACGTAGTGCTTTCAGGAAGGTGGTAATACAGGTTGGTATTACTGTACATACAGCCAGGTATGGCAGCTTGCCGTGAAGAGTGTGGTGTCAGTGAGCTAGTTCTGTTGTACAGCATGAAGAGGGTTAATGCTGATAACTGGGAAAGTCTCCTCACCAAGTGGCAATGGGAACTGACCTACCCTGGCTGGAACAGCAGGAAACTAATAGAACTTTTCTGCTCTATTCAAAACAGGGTAGTCAAGCATCTTAACTTCCCACCAAACTGTTTTCTGTTGTGCTTTTTAATTCCAGCTTTCTGCAGCATTAGGAGCTGGAAGACAAATACTTGCAACTGTATATAGAACTGTAATGTTAGTTCTAAAAATTGTACCAATATTTATCTTGCTTCAAAGGACTATCTTTGTTTAGGAAAATTGGTTTTATAAGGCATTAGTAAATATATATCATACATTTTCAGTGTATATACAAAGAGAGCACATAAACATTTGTGTTCAGTGATTTTACTTAGGCTGGATTTAATAGTGCATCAAAAGAATCTTGACTAATGTTTTAAAATGTAAAACTTTTTGATATAGGATGAATGTCATTTTTATTTGTCTCTTAAGTGCCTATCATACTACTTATACTGAATAAATAACAAAGAGAGAGGGCCAAATTCTGCTGTCAGCTACCCCAGTTTAAATTTAACGTAGCTCCATTGACTTCAGTTGGAAGTACTCTAGATTTACATCACTGTAAGTAAGAGAAAAATGTCACTCTTAATTTATGGTGCCCAAACTGTTCTGTTTTTCCTGAACTTTGTTACATCACACACTCCCAATTTCTCTTGCAATTGTATGTGAATTAAACTTTAGTTTAAGATACCCAAAGAAAATGTATATAGACTGGTATGTGGATAATTTGTTTCAGTAGAGAAATAGTGTAAATACTCTTCAGGTGAATCACTAAACATATAGGTCACACGTTTGAGCGATAAAAAAATCTTGTATATTCTGTGAACTCTGTGTTTGTGTAATGTTGTCTAGACCATCAAAGTTCAAGTATTTTCTGAATGCATGTGGAGGACTGCTAAAAGTGAGCCACACTGTCAAAGGTATGTTGCATTTGGATCATATGAATAACTCTTGACACAGACAACTGATTGACATAATGAACAGGGGGTATCTGAGCTCAAATAGTTGGCAGAAACAAAACTGCCTTGTCCTGACTTTCTGTGATCCCTCAGTTGGAGTCTTTTTGGAAATCATAAGAATGGAGATCCTGTGTTGAAAGACTGTTGGGTGCAATTTTTTTGAGGGGGGCGGGTTTTGACGAATTTAAGCCCTTGTTGATCTACTAACCATATTGAAAGGACTAGCTGAAGCAGAAAGCCCCAAAAGGGGTAAGTGGAAGCAGGTGTGCCGTGGACATGATAAGCTGTATCCCTCTCAGCTCTCTGCAGATGTCTTATTTCTTCTCTGGAAAGGAGAAAGAAATGAGTCTAACAACTTCTTTATACCTAAGCACTTTCTTAGGGCTGCTTAAGGTGTCCTGAGGCCTGTTGTAAATATTTGCATTGTAAAGGAAAATCTAACGAGCTTCAAGGTAGATGAATATTTACTGACTAAATAGTGGTGGGATTTTAAAATGAAAAGTAAATCAATCTATAGGAGTGGAGTATGAGTAAACGGATTCATTTTATCCGACAAATGACCCTCAGTGCTTGCACATCTCCTGCTCTAATTAAGGGCAGTTCATGTTTCATGCTGCAATCCAATTCAGCGATGTAGTGTTTTTCTCTGTGAAATGCTTAGTATGAAGCACTACACTAAATCTACTACACAGATGTGTCCCATCCAGATGAGAAATACCAACAGGCTAATTCTCAGTGTTTGAAACCTTATAAACAAGAATGGCTATTCTAGTCTACAAGGAGACTGTCTTAAATGCTTTACTGAAAGTTTGTTATAATAAGCATGCTAGAAAATATTCCCTTCGATTCTCCCAGTTCACATTCTTGTGTTGTGCTTCCTGCCTGGGACAACATGCAGGAGCGAGTCCCTGCAGAAGCCAAAGCTTTGCACTCTCCTCCTGCAAGGCTCCCCCATTCACCTGGACTCTGGGCTTATTTTACACACAAACCTTTCTCCTTTCCTTCCTCACCCTCTTGTTTTATTTCCACTATTGTTGACCAGGTGTGGCAGGCTGACTGAGGGGCTTGCTCCCAGCACTCAAGTCTCAAGACTTTTCACAAGCTCCGTTTTGGCTTCATCTGTGTATCCAGCAGCACTCTCCCCTGGCTGGTTCTGCTGCTTCTCTCCCTAGGGCTCCCAGGGCCTCTCCCTCAAAGCTGAGCCCCACACTGCACTTTCAGTCTGTAGGTGATGGCTGAAAACACTTATTGTGGTGTTATTCCCTACATATGAGGGTCTTATTGAACCTGGTGAAACTCCTTATTGGATGGTATCCCAGAGGCAGGACAGTGGTTTCTGCAAATTACATCTGGTTTCACTAGACTAATCTAGTATGAGAAATAAATTCTTATTTGTATTATGGTTACCTAGTGACTCAATAGTCGTCCTCTTGTCTCCTAATACTACAGCATTTTCAGTGTGGGTACTCTAGGTGTTCTTTATTTTTAGTAGCGCTGGTAGAATTAAAAAAAAAATCAAGAAATTATCAGAGTTCTGAAGCTTTTTCCATTGTGTGGGATTCCACCTATTTTTCACTTGGTGACATTTGTAATTGAAAATGTTATTGCACGTGTTGTTGAAACCATTGTCAAAATCATCCTAGACATTTTTCATTTTGCCAGAAAATAGATTTTCATTTATCAGAAACTTTAGTCATTTTTAGGAAAGCACGATGGGTTCCCTGTGTTTGATTTTCTGCTGGCTCCCTGCCACGTAGCTGCTGTGAAGGATTGGTTTTACATGAGGCCTCTTGTAGTTGGGGAAAATGAATCTCTTGAAATACAAAACTCATTAGCCTGGAGGCACGTCCATCTTCAGAAACTTCAAACCCCACTCCCTTCCTTTCACGGATTTGGCTGTAAGGCAAGCTAGTCATAAGGGAAGAACCCTTATTTTATTGGGGAAAACAACACAAACTTACCAAACCAACCAACACCTAAAACATCCACACTATAAAGATGCTTCCCTCTGCAGGAAGCCTACTGACCTGGAACATTCGGAGACTTTTCCCATGGGTCAGGAACATCAGGGTAGCTTTCTGAAAAGATAGGTTTCAGAGTAGCAGCCGTGTTAGTCTGTTCCTGTTCTTTTTTCTGAAAAGATGTGACTTTCAAACATTGTGGCCATTGTTTAAAGAACCCCAGGAGGGTAATGGTGTGTTTCCTAACACTATGGTTCTATTGGGGGTGACGGGGGGGCTGGTGATATTCAGGCATTGTTTTTCCTCTTGTAATTATTACAGTATTTTCTGTATTTTTTTTTTCACTAGGATAAATCAGTCAATGCGAATATGTGCAGATTAATCAGTGGGAGTAGGGGTGGTAGATGCTGGCCCTTAAGGAATCAGTAGAGACGTGGGAGATTTGTTGCACACTGTTTCAGGTGGGACAGGCTTGCTGTAGCAGCAGCTTGGAGTACTTGGGGTGGTGGGTTATATGCTAATTACTCCCCCCTTCACACATGTACACTTCTGATTTACGGAGACAATTTAATAAAGGTTCCTGTTTTAGCATTTTAAGTTCTATCGGGTTATTGTTTGGGAAGCATTGTTGCCCTGCATAGGCAGTCGGGTATCCTACTGAAGGACTTCAAGACCTTATTAGTTTGGAGATAATTTTCAGTTTGGTCCCTTTCCACCAGCTGCCTTAGAGGAAACATAACCCATTTGAATTAGGTGGTCGGAAACCAGCAACTAAGAAATATACTGTTTCCTTGTTGAACTAAATGGTATTTTGTCCAATAAATCTTTCATATAAAATGTGATGTCTGAAGTAATATTCATAGTAATATCCTATATTAAAGTATTCCCCAGTACACACATTTTACAGCTGTAAACCTACAAGAAGTGAAATCCTGCTCTCCCCCCCACCCCCCTGCCCCGAAGTCAATGGCAAAGCTATTGACTTCAGTGGAGCCAGGATTTCACCCCAGCTCTCTCAAGTTGCTTGCTTATCTAGTCTTCATTGTAGATCAGGGATAGACTATGACACAGGAGCCATTTGGCGCATGTGTTAGAAAAAGGGGTTAAACAAAACTCTCCCCAAAGAACTCCTGATGTATTAGTGTAAATACAGAGTGCCATCTAATAGGAACTGCCATTTATTGAACCTGTTGATCTTTTAATCATAATTTGAGGAGATTAGGGTGATAGTTAATAGTGGCTCTGCTTTTCAGAGGTGCAGAGCACGCACAACAGCCACTAAACTCATTGGGAGCTAAAGATGCAAAACATTCTCTTCTGCAAAACGGGCCACAGATACTTTGTAAAGCTTGTCTGGAATGTTGTGTACGTAGCGTCATGTCCTGTGCGGGAAAGGAAGATTTTCTTTTTCATTACTCTGCAGGAGAGCTGAACTGGAGAGTACGACACTTGCAACTTTTAGGTGGGACTCTTCCCTCTTTTGTTTCATACACATAGAGCAGAACTCCACGATAGATTTAATTGAAGGATTTTGGCTTAAAAACCAATGGCACAATATGGCCCTTGATCTGGTAGGACTTGCTATGATCACTGCCTTGCTTTAGGTTTAGCGCTGCTCTTCCTGATTCTTCCCATTAGGGTTACTAAAAGAGTTGATTGAAGTTGCATGCTGGGGAGGAACAACTGACTGACTGCAATTGGGCCTACTTCCTCTCAGCCATGTCTCAGTAGTGCCCTAAACTAGGGTGACCAGGTGTCCAGTTTTCAACCAGAACACCTGGTTGAAAAGGGATACTGGTGGCTCCGGTCAGCACTGCTGACTGGGCCGTTGACTGCGTGGTTGGCGGCACCATGCAGCGGGGCTGGCAGGCTCCCTGCTAGCCTCCATGCCGCGCAGCTCCCAGGAAGCAGCCGGCATGATGTCCCCCCTCCGGCTCCTAGGTGTAGGTCGGGGTGGGGAACCTAGGGCCCATGGGCCGGATCCGGCCCCTTGGTTAATTTCATCTGCACACCCCCCCCCTCCACAGGAACCGTGAACGCAGGCTTGCCTCGTTGTGGGCGGGAGCCCTGAGTCTCTGTCACCACCCACAGGGCTGGAGCCAAGGCACCAGCTTCGTCTCATTGTGGGGGGAAGCCAGCACACGCGCGCGCACACACACACACACACACACACACAGCAGGTGAGTGGCCCTCGATTGATTTCCCCCCCCCCCCCCGGCTCAATGGCCTGTGACAGAAAAAAGGTTTCCCCCCCCCAGAGCCTGCACCCCCAGCTGGAGCCCTCACTCCCCCCCTCGTGGCCCTGCCCCAGCCCTGATCCCCCTCCCACCCTCTGAACCCCTCAGTCCTAGCCCGGAGCACCCTCCTGCACCCTGAACCCCTCACCCCCGGCTCCACCCCAGAGCGTGCTCCCCCAGCTGGAGCCCTACACCAGAGCCTGCACCCCCCCGTTGGAGCCCGCACCCCCTCCCTCACCCCAACCCCCTAAGCCAGCCCGGTGAAAATGTGAGTGAGTGAGGGTGGGGAGAGTGAGCAATGGGGTGGGGGCTCAGAGAAGGAGTGGGGCATGGGCGGGGCGTTGGAGGAATGGGGGGCAAAGGTGGTCATACCATCCTATTCTAGAATCTGCAGAACCTGAGTTATTGTGGGTAGAATGGTAGAAAGAATTTTGCAGAGATTGCAGTTCCAATAGTAGCCCAAATTCTCAAGTATTCTCCAAATACCAGGAAACCCTCCTTTAAAGGCCACCTCCAACAGATAACCCTAAAATGTTACCAGTACATATTTGTTGGACCTTTAGTTAAAGACCAAGACTGATAGGTAATTGATTTATTTTTCATTGCTGGTCTCTGAGGTGGTCTCTCCAATTCCAGACTAGAACTGGTTGGGAATTTTTCTGTGAACCAGTAACTTTTTGCAGGAACTTTAATTGGGAAATCTTTCTGGTGAAAAAGAGAGAGACCCTCTAGAATAGCCAATACCTCTGTGGTTAAGGCACTCACTTGGATGATGGGAGTCCCAGGTTCAAGTCCTTGTTCTGCCTGATTCAGATCAGGGACTTAAACTGGTTTTCTCTCATGCCATGTGATTGCATAAACTACTGGCTAAACTGAAAGGAAGAAGGGGAAGGGTGTGTCTCCCATTTTTTGTGAAACTTTGGAAGGCTGTGGGTTTGCTCCAATGCAGGATGGGGAAATATTTTGAAATCTTGAAAAGTTTCACAGGACAGAAAATCTGTTTTCTGCTCAGCTCTACTCCAGACTGATTTCACTGTACCTACGTACTGGGTCACTGCAGCACTTAATGCTACTTAGTATCTTCCAAGAATAGCATCTCACAGTGGCAGCCAGTCACAACTTTCCTTTCTGCCACCTCATTTCCAGAAGGTGGACATGGTGGGTGGCAGAGAAAAACAAAACGTAGTGTCAGTAATAGGGTAAAAAGTGGTGGCCATCATTTTGCTGACCAAGTGAAGTAGGTGGGCAATTTCATGTGGCCTTCTAAGCACCTCTTCTTCCTATCCCACGTTTAAATGTTTCAAAACTGGTTTAGCCCATCTGCAAAAATTGATTACTAGTAGTAATTCATAGCACTTACACAGTGATTTTGAAGTTCCAAAGCACTTTATAAACATTAATTATCCATACAAGCCTGTTGGCAAGGTAGGACTGGTAGCATTAGAAACTAGGGGTTCCAGGTTCCTAAGCCAGTGCTCAGACCACTTGGCATACTGCAGCATTTACCAAATTGTAGACTGATTTTTAATAGTTTAGGATCTCCTCACTTTGTAATAAGAAGTTTATCATAATTAGTCTTACTCCAGCAGCTTATGTATTTTCCTACTTTTTCTTTCCTGAAGGCCATGAATAATTCTTATAATTCCTTATATTTACTATATTATCGATGCAAGCGTGTCATTAAAAACATGATATATCATCAGAGATTTGTCTGAGGGCTTTAATGTTTGCAGCCAGAAAGAAGTGGCTGTATGGTACTTTCTATCCAGATGCACAAATAGCAGATGAGGCACATTCCTATCATTACTTGGCAATGAAAAGATCCATTAAGGTAATAGAACAATCATTGTTTATTATGCTGATTCATAGGCATGTTTTGAAGCAGTTCATTGATTTGATATGTTCAGATAATCGTATGGTAGAAAGTGTTCTGTTAAAAGAACAGTAAACACATTTTCTTCATGCATAACTCAGATAACTTTGAAGTATAAAGCAAGTATGTCTCATTCATTTCCATGGTCGAATAGTCGGTTTCTATTTCTAATTACTCTGTTCTAGTAACTATATTATATTAAGGCTTTGTTTTATACAATTATAAATTAAAGCATGCACCATGTCACCTAATAATATTGTGCCTGTGGAAAAATATATTACACCTATTGAAAGGCAGTAGAAGCTAAATGTATTTCAACAGGACACCATCAATGTAAAAAACACAATGTTATTCTGACCATTTTTACATATTTATTGTTAAAATTAGCACCAAAGATCACTAGAACTGAATGGCAGTTCAGAAAAATAAGTGGTTTTCTTTAATTTTTCAATTTGTTTACTTTGTGCATTTGACAGCCCTTTGTCTAGTAAGTTTCCCCTGTTCTCGATGAGGAACTTGTACACTAAAGTGGTGAGAGAAATGTTTTTCTAAAACATGCACCAAAAAATAAATAAACAAATTGCAAAACCACAAAAAAAGGCAGGAGGAGTCAGGCAGCTGCAATACCTGAAACTATTTATAACGCCTTTGAAAACAGACTACTTCAGATTGACAATTTCTCTTTAAACCCTATATAAATTGAGATTTTTATTTTATAAAAATGTGTAGGTGTTTTAGTCCATTGTATCACTTACACTGTTGAGTTTGTTGTCACAAATATTCATATTTTACACGAAACTATTGTGTGTGGCTTGCTTGTAGGTTGTTCAGGCAAATAAGTTGAATAAAAGAGAGACAATAGTTTAAATAATAAATCCAAATCTATTATTGGTAGTAATATTATACTGAACATATAATATCATCCAAAAACCTCAAAATGCTATATGGACTTGTTACTCCTGTATTATCCCCATCTGACTTTGGGGAAACTGAGGCACAGAGGTTATGTGATTTTTCCCAAGGCCATACAGTAAATAATTTTGCAGAAAGGTGGGAACGGAATGGCTCTCCCTGATTCTTATTCCTTGTTCTTAACCACATCCTTTCTGTATAATTTGTAATGAAAGTGCTGGGCCTTGTTTACTTGCGCTACTTGTAAATATAACAAGAGATGGAGTATAGAAAAAAAGATGGGTTTTTAATATCCAACAATTACTCATCTACATTAGAAACAAAAAAAAAAAGGTTTTTGTAGTTCAAGCTTTTGATTGGAAACAAGCTTCATAAGCAAGATGAGAACTGTAAGGCACAATAATGTGCATAAAGCCTAACCATTTGATAAACATCCATCTCAGCCTTGGAATTGTCAGGTTATTTCGCCTAACTACCTGTGCAAGAAAAGAAATAAAATGATCTGTTTACATCAAGCTTCAGATCCTAGTTACGGTAACTTTCTGTGAGCAGTTTAAAGAGGATGGTAAATGTTGAGTACTTCGGATGTTAGAAATCATCTTGTTGGTAAAATAAGATATGATGGGAAGGAAAACGATCGTTTTATTTTATTACAGTCAGTAGCACAGAAATGTTTGGCAGTCTCCTCCCCTTTATGTGTAGTTTTCTGTTGAGTAATTGCAATGAGATCCTATTACTGATATGAAATAAAGGAAAACCTAGTTAAATCCATTCTCTGATGATTCAGCTTTAAAGGGGTGCTATAAAGCAAATGGTTGGATTACATTTAAGTCAATTAATGGAATTTTATGAGCTTGCAAAGGATAAACCGAAATCCTGCGTCACTTGGGGAAGTAGGGTTCTTGTGCTGTGTTTTGTTATGTAGGAGACATTAATTAACCACAAATTATATATCAGCATGGGCTTAGTAAATGTAACTTTTGTTATCAGATATTTTTAAAATAACCCATGTTATGGTTTAAAAAAAAAAAAACCCCTCAGAATACTACACAATAAATACACATGGCAGGGAATTCAGTGCATTCACTGCAGAGCAAACAAGCCATGAATGAATCCTAGATGCTAATTTCTGACAAATGCAGATCTTGGTGTTATTGTACAGTGGTCAGGAATTTGAAATTGCAGCAGTTATTCAAGAAACCCTTCGTCACAACTAGGATTGTCAAATTGGTAATAGTTAAAAACTGGACACTCCAGCAGGAGTACTGGAACCTCCCCTGCCCTGCCTCTTCCCCCAAGGCCTTGCCCCTGCCCCACCTATTCCACCCCAAAGCCTCGCCCCTGCCTGCCTTTTCTCCAAGACCCTGCCCCGCCTCTTTCCCGTGAGGCCCTGTCCCCATCTACTCCTCTTCCCCTCCCTCGCTGCTTTTCCCCTCTCCCTCCCCCAGCTCGGGTCAGGAGGGATTCACTTGTGGAGCCAGGGCTGGGAGTTGCAGCTGCCCAACACAGGTAGGTGGCGGCCCCATCTGAGTAGGGGCTGGCGCAGGTGATGACCTGGCATCTGCCCCCGCCCGCAGTAACTGGACATTAGGTGTCTGGTCAGTAGATCTGACCGCACACTATCTGGTCCGGGCACCTGGCCACTCTAGTCACAACATGCTAGAGTCAGTTATTTTTTTGTCAGGTTGGGAATTACAGTTCAAATCGAATGTGGTTTTAAAATCCTAAAGCACCTAATAGACACAAGTGTGTGGTGCTATGGAAATGCTTCATTTAGGGAAATAATTAAACAGGAGAAGAACTGTTGACTGATTTAACTTGACCAGGGATCTTTGCTACTCCAAGGGGAGCAGGATTAGGCCAAATGCCAGTTAGTGTTTTGTCATTGACTTAAATCAGAGTATGACTTAGGTCCTTCATGAGTGGAGAGCAGTTTTCTATCTGCCTGTCTGCATAGGTGGCCCCCATAACTGTAGTATCTGAGCACCTGAACATTGAAATTTGTAGGATCCTGTATTTGGGTCTGGCAGTAAGCAGCCATTGTAGGCACTTGTACTCTTCAATACTAGAGGACATATATGGATAAACCGAGAGGAAAAGAAGGCACATGAGCACTCTGAAAAATATCCTCTTACAATTCAGTGTTATAGTGCAGAGTTAACAGATAAGAAACTAATCGGGTTTTCCCACTTACTGTTTCCAGAGTTGTTAAATGAGGATACAATGGAAAAAAGCAGTCCAATAATAATTATAGTGGCCTCAGACCAGCTCCTACTGGGACAGGTGTTTATATCACAACACCCACCAAAGTGGGTGCTAATTAGCACCTTTGTGGCCTGTCTAAGCAGAAGTAGGAAGGAATGAACGATGTTAAGACTGAGGCCATGTCTGTACTACATCTACGGCGCTGTAGCTATTCTGCTGCAGTGCCACTGTGTAGATACTTCCTACAGTGACGGAAGGGGTTTTTCTGTCGCTGTGGTTAATCACTCCTCTCTCTGGGTGGCAGTAGCTGGGTCAACAGAAGAATTCTTCTGTCAGCCTATCTGTGTACACACCAGGGGTTTGGTCAGCTTAACTACGGTGCTTGGGGCAGGGTGGGGGGTTGTGTGTGCATTTTTCACACCCCTGAGCGAGGTAGCTAGGGTGATCTAAATTTTAATTGTAGGCCAGGTCTGAACTATTCTCTGATCTCCAGAGGTGGTCCCCCCAAAAGTGAGGGCACTGCGGGGAAGCTTACAGTGTTGCTGCGTGTGCTGTATCCCTGTTTTTATGCTTAAAATAGGTGACTTTAATCTCAACAATTCTGCACATGTGATTAAAGTTAGGTACTTGTGTAAGTGCCTTGGTGAATTGGGGACTTTGCTAGTAACAGCAAAAAGCAAAATTCATTTTTAAATATTCAGAGGAACCACAGTATCCTACAAATCAATGAAGTCAATGAAAACTCCCATTGACCACAGCAGAGCTAGGTTTTTATCTATGGTTTCTAGCTAGAATTTACTTTCTCCGTTTTCAGTGATGTCTGGCACACTTTTAAATGTTAACGGCGTCCAAGTGCACTTATTGCCATCTGTTCATTTTTTTGGAGCACTGAACTTGATCGTTCTCTGCCTCAAAATCCTTCTACTAGTTTGCTCTAGCTTCTGCTCTTTTCTTTCATGATGTCCCAGCACCAGCTAAGACTCCAACCCTGCGAGTTGCTCCATTGGTTGGACCAAACATAAAAGATTAACTAGTGGATCCAACTGTGTTTTGAGTTAGGAGGAGAGGATGAATTTTGCAACCCCTCACTTAAAAACATACTATTTAAAAGTTCTAATGTGGAGACATAAGACTAAACTGTGACTAGGCATGCGTGGGATGGCGTGTGGAAGGCAGAGAAGAAGATGCATGAAGTGCTTCTCCTCCCCACAATGGGTCTGCAGTATTGCTGATTCCACGCAGTCAAAAATCATGTCAGGCCCTCAAAATCAGAAGTTTGACTTGAAAATCTCGACATTAAAAAAAAAAAAAAAAGGAGGGGGGGACTTTCTGGAGTTGGAACCTTCAGGATTCACTTTCTCAAGCTTTTCTCGGCAAACATGAGGGATAGAAGCATACATTATTTTTCCTTTAAATGAAAGCTGAGATTCTCACATAATCACATGACTTCAGCTGAGCCTTAAAGAAAAACACCAAACATCACAAGTCTCGGGATAAAATTGTGAAAGTTGGCAATACAACCACCAGTGTCACAATCTGTCCTTACATTCCCATCACATAAGATCTAGAACCACATTGCACTAACCAGAAGAGAAGGTTGTTGCAGGGGAAGGCGTATGCTGTATGTCCCATTTTCAGCTCTGGTTTTCACTGCTCAAGTTAAAACATGTTCCTCCTTTATCCCTACTTCAGCACAGACAGCATGCTTTTCGTACCCATTCTCCAGTGGAAATAATATGCTTCCCCATTGAAGATTCTGGCTGTAAAGATCAGAACAGAGAACTATTTTGAACTTAGTCTTGTTGAAGGGTAGGGCATGTTGATCTACTTTATCTGGATGATCCAACCAGTGGGCCAAATTTGGTGATGAATCCTGGTCACGTGCTGGGGCACACTGCATGTACGCTAAGAGTCTTAGGCTAGGTCTACACTACAGCGGGGGGTCGACCTAAGATATGCAACTTCAGCTACGTGAATAGCGTAGCTGAAGTGGCGTATTTTAGGTCGACTTACCTGGCTGTGAGGACGGCGGCAAGTCGACCGCTGCCGCGCCGCCGTCGACTCCGCTGCCGCCTCTTGCCGCGGTGGATTTCCGGAGTCGACGGCAGAGCGATCAGGGATCGATTTTATCGCGTCTTCACTAGACTCGATAAATCGATCCCAGAACATCGATTGCCTGCCGCCGGACCCTCCGGTAAGTGTAGACGTACCCTTAATCACAAGAATGAAAGCAATATTTGACCTACCTTTGGCTCATATAGATTTTTGAAGTGGTTATTACATATTAGTCTCTCGCAAATGTCAAAACAGTTTCTTCGCTCTGTGCGACTCGGATGACACTGATCAAACGTGCTGTTGATCGTTTTAGTCTTCCCTATGTTTCTGTCAGTGGTGGTCTTTGGCTGCCCAGAGTGGCCATCTCTATATTCTCCTCTGGATTATTTAATTGTTGTTAATTCAGGAGAGCTATGATTTATGAGCTGTGAGTTGTGTTCATGAATACTGTGATAACTTCCCTCTTTTCGTGTACTGAGCTAGTCCAGATGTATCAATATTTGTTTTATGTAATAGAAAATAATAAATTGTTAAAGGCGAATGATCTTAAATGTGAGGTAGAGATTTATTCCTATCTTGGGAAGACTTTATTTTTTTTAAATAACCCAGATATTAAAGTTTGCAAAATGGCTGTACAGAATGTGCACAAGTTACTTTCTGTCACTCTTTTGCATATCTCTTTGTCATCACCATTACATTGTGAGAGGACCATGGGGAATCCTGTTGTGATTCCATTGTGATAAAGACCTCAGATTATGTAATGATGATGTAAGTGTGAGATGACATGGTAAAACTTTTTCAGTGCATGCCTATGGACAGTCTGCTATTACAATAGGAGATGTTATCTGGGAAATGATTTGGAGACACTGGTGAGAATGAAAAAAGGGATTAAACTGTAGTGTAATTTTTACTGCCATTATTAATGCTGGTTTTAGCAGACTAATTCTGATAAGGCTGCACCACTATCCTTACTTTAGCCTATTGTGCATATGTACAGGGATTGCCGCTGTTGTTTGTTTATGGTAGTTCCCCTACATACAAAATGCTTTCCATGCAGATAAGAAAGAATCATCTCTGCCTCAAGATTCTCACAATCCACAGGATGCTCTCAGACAAGCAGACAAAGATTAGAGAGAATAGGAAACTATATATATATATATATATATATATATTTCAATTATCATTATAGGCAGCAAGACAGAAGCTAGTCTTAAAAACAGACTTGGAAATCTACAGTGTCTTTTGCCGCAGTGAAATGGTACAATATCTTACTGGAAAACACTAAGTGAATAAAGTTTATCTCCATGGCTGCTCTTGATACTCATAGCAGATGGACACTGATGTTTTTTAACTTGGGTCTCCTTTTTATTCACATTTCCCAGGTTCATGCTACCAAATCCCTCGTGTTTGCTGGTTTTCTCAAGTTCTTTGCCCCATTTGGTCAGCTTTGTAGTCCACAAGCAATAGTTTGTGCCTTGGTTTTGTTTGGGGAATTTGTTTTTCATACAAACTTAGGTATGGGGGAAATGGTATATTAATATCTGTTGGAACCTCCCTACCATGATTTAATCATGATTTAATGGGGCCTTAGGCAGGAAGTTTGTTTAGTATGGTTTGGATTCCTATGTCACTTGGTACATCCTCTTTAAAATGACCAAATTACCTGATTTTTCATATGATGTCCCAGGAATTTCTCCCAGGACACCCGAAATCACCTGATTTACATTTCATCAATCAATTTTTTTTGTTTTTTTAATAATTACAAGGTGTCTATTCAAGATATACTTATGTTGACCAAGAGCAGCCCAGCAATATAAGTGTTCAGTGTTGTGAACAGTGTTTGGAGTAAAGGGAGAGATGGAATCAGTGCAGACACTATCAAAGCTCTTCTTTTGCTCAAAGCAAATGTTAACTTTTGTTAGTGTTTCATGATAAACTAATTCAAACACTGCAATACTGGCAAAAATCCTCCATTCTGAGAAATGTGCACATCTTGCTGTTGAGTCAGGAACTGGCAGTAGTTACACCAGCATGTTTATTTCTAAAGTATATTTTTGTCTTTTGTTTGAGTATTTTCTGACCTTAAAATTGTCACCACAAAAGCATCCTGGTTTATTTTGAAAACATGGTCACTTTAATCCTTCTAAATGTATCCTTTGCCGTGTACTACCTGCACTATTGGTGATCTGTTGTAATCTTTCATAGGAAAAGTCTAATCCAAAGGTGGGGGTTTGTTTTGTTTTTTAAAGGAGCAGTTACATGATTTACAAGGGTATCATTACAATGAGAAGCTGCATCTTGAGTTTGAAACAGATTATTTAAACACAAGTATTTGAAAATTGACATATTTGTCTGAACTTTTGCAGTCTGCTTTACTTTATTTTGTTAGGTTTACTAGGTCTTTCTATACATTTGACAGTAGTTTAATTGAGAAATGCAGTTTGTGTTTTTGGGAAGTGAATGACAAAAGAATTCAAGAAGGAAGTACAATGCATCCCACAAACTCTGTCCCTCCATAATTCCACAGCCTCTCAGGAGCTGTAATAGAAAGCTCTTAAAAGGAATTGTGTTTAATTACTGAAGAGAATCTTGCCAGTTCTCCTAGCTTACAGTTCATTTTAATGCCTTCTGAGAACCAGTCATTCAGTGGAACAGTCATACACAAATTAAAAATTCCTTTTATTCCATTTGGCCAAGATATGTTCTCTAGTTTTCTTCTTGCATCTCCCCAGACAGATTACACAGGGAAGTCACTTCAATGAGAAATACCCCATTGGAACTTGACTTCTGCATTCTCATGGTCTCCTAAAAGCCCCTGCTGAACTGTGCCCACCCTCCAGTTCCAGGGAAAGACAACTCCATCATAACCATGCTGTCTGGCAATCCTGTATAGGCAGTGCCACTAGACACTCTCCTTAAAGGACATTTCCCAGTTCAGAGGGGGCTTTTACACTGATTCCTTGCGGGGTTTGGGAGGTGCAAAGCACATCCTCACCTTGACCCTGTGGAGAGCTATCTGTGGGGATTCCAGGAATGGGAGGTGCTGCTACAGAATCCCGTGTGCTGAGAGAGAGTCATGCACAGAAGGTCCTGTCCATGCCTGCATCAGGAGGAACAATCGAGCCCTTGTGGCTTTTTTTAGCCTTATTCTCCTTTTTAAAAAAAGAAAGGAAAAAAAAGATTGAATTCAGATAATGGAACTCTGTTGATCTTGTTTTTTTTTTTAAATAGTTGATTGCAGTGAGGATCAATGAAATGAGAATTTTTTCCATGCAAGGAATAGAAATTGCCCAGTGATTCGTTTTCAGGAACTCTAGCTGTTCTTGGTGACACTTTAAAAAAAAAAAAAAAAAAATCAGGAAAGCACACATTGCTTCAAGCTGACTGGAATGTCTTCAGTGTCTACAGGCTCAAAGGTGCAGTGGCCTTGAGAGCAGGAGATATAATATGGCAAGCCGCATTCAAAAAATCAGTGCCTTTTCCCCTTCTTTTCAGGGTATATGGGTATCACATCACCAGTCTGAATGAGCCGTATTTTTACTTTAGACTCTAGGAGGTTCCGAGGGGTTGCAAGGTTACCATCCCTATTCAATAATTTCCTTTCAAGAACCGCCCTGTGTCACTAGACTGCTGCAAGGCACCATTGCTGTTTGGCTGTCTCCTCTTCTCCCTCAAGAAGCCAACATGTTAAATTGGTAGAGCTTACTAGATCTGACAGAGAAATTCTTCATGTGTGGACTGGATGTCTAACTAAATCTGATGTGTTTTTTGCAGGCTAGGGCAAGTGCTGGAAGCTATTAGAATGCTGAACAAAAAGCTCCATTCAAGGACTGCTAGCTTCCCGCTGGGTTAATCCAAGTATCAAAAATTTAAAAATATGGGGTAGAAGACTGTGGTCTCCACAAACAAGAACTTTTAAAGGTGTCTAGAACATCTGCTCATTTTAACTTAAAATGTAACTTCTATGGCGTAACAAAGAAACCATATATGTATACACACACGCACTTTATTAAAAGTGTTTGATTTGATTTTTTAAAGTATAGTTGCAAGCTGGTAAAAATCTTCTCTTGTCACTCAAAGTTAGGACAGGAAAACTTTTCTTTCCCTTGAAATAGCTGTATTTATTTTATCTGACCTGTTCTAACATCTCTGGTTTGACTTGGGAACCAGAAAGAAACAAATGCTTTTCATTGTTTGATGCCTTTACGTAGCATGAAAATAAAAATGGTTTCCAAAACAAATGTGAAACTACTTGTGGAACATTTTTAAAAAAACTGTTAATCAACTATTTGAATAAGTTATAAACTGTTTACTTTCTGGACAGCAATTTTTTTGACTAAAAATAGCAAGTGTTTTGAAGTGACTTTTTTGTGCATAAGAATTTGTTCAGAGCAGATGAAAAGTTCATTTAATAAATGCTTTTTGTTGTTAGAGAATACCAGTTAAAACAGATCACAAATGGATTCATGTCCTAGTCAGATTATATTGTATAATAAACTAAAGTAATGACTGTTGTTTGCAAGTGAAAATGTTATGGACAGTTTGGGAAACAGTGAGGTCTGCTGTGTGCTCAGTTTACTTTCAGACCCATATTATTGACAAACGATGTCTCTCTTCCATCTTCATAGGTGAGAATCCTATTTGTGTATAGACTGAAATAGGCTGCCACATGCCATGATTAAACATTTTAGTCACTCCATAGCCAGAAGCACGGTTAGTTTAGATTTTTTGCCTTTTACTTGATTTTAACCGCCTAAGTATCAGCCAGCCAGCTATAAAACTGACACCCAAGCAGGGCTGGGGAAAATCACTATTACTGTGATTATATGGGCCAAATTCTGATGCTACTGGGGTAAATTGGGAGCAGCTCTGTTGAAGCCAGTGGAGTTATACAGATATAAAGGAATCAAGTCCTCTTCTGGGAGGCTGTTTTGTTCACACAAATTGAAAATCACACCCGATGGTATTGGACAAGTGCAAGAGAATGTTGTTGCCCCCGATTTTTGAACATGCTGCTCATAACACTCCCCCTTCCCCCATATCAAACAATGGGCCTGATCTAAAGTGCAAATGAGTCTTCCCATTGATTTCAGTGAATGTTGGGTCCGACTGAGCTCACCTTCCCCTTCCAGTTTGCAACAGACTTTTAAACTATTAGGTATAAAAAAAAGTTCTTATACTTTCAAATTGCACATGTTAGTTGAGTGTGTTCATGAGAACCTATGTCTGTCTTATCGAAGTAACACAGTTATACAGGAGTTACTCCTGTCTCTGAGGGTACGTCTACATTGCACATTAAGCCCATCTCTGTGGGATCCAGGCTTGTGGACTTGATGTTTCCAAGCCTTCACTTGAGCAGCCACACTGCATTGTAAGCCTGGGTTTACAATTGCTGGACCTGGGTCTCTCAGCCATGCTAACGCATCTATATGTCACTACACAGACTTTCTGACTCAGGTCTGTGGCTTGAGCAGCATCCACACTGCAAAACAATTGGGCTTGGACCCGAATTTCAGTGGGACTCAGGGCTCTGACCAGTCTACCTAACAGGTTCCTGGGACTCAGGATCTGAGTGCTTGCTGACCAGAGTCAGACTGAATTGTGTGTGGATGAAGGGGGATTTGGCTCAAACCTGAGTCAGAGTCTGGGCTCAGTGTGCAGTATAGACATACCCTAAGCTGCACATTTCACTGACACACAGGAAAACTCTTGCTAGTCTAGTAAAAGTTAGATCTAATTGATGTACCTGCCTTTGGCCATTTGGCCTGGTTTATTTTTCTTGTAACCATTTTGTAAGGTTCATAGGGACAGCGTACACCCTGGTAATACGGCAGCTCCTTTGTTCTTCCCTTGTTCCAGCTCGGTTCTGTTAGAGCTTGATCCAAAGCCCATTGAAGTCAACAGGAGTCTTCCCATTGACTTCAACAGGCCTTGAATTAAGCCCTTAGTATAGATGTTGAGATTGGCTGTCACTGAAGACATTAATAAATCAATTTATTTAATTTTTTTTCCAAAAATAAGGATTCTGTTCATGGGTCAAAAGCACCACACAGTGTCACAGTTCAGCACAGCTACCTGCCTTTTCTTAGGAGAAATGTGGCAATGAATCGGAAAAGGTGAGCTAGGTTAGGATTAAAGTAATAATATAACAATACCATGCTCTTGTCTAGCACCTTTTATCTGCAGACCTCCAAGTGCTGTTGGACTATTGAATATATATCATTGCCCCCATTTCACAGATGGAAAAACCGAGGCACAGAAAAATGATGTTACTTGTCCAAGGCAACACAGTGAAATAATAAGCAAGTTGGGAATGGAACCCAGGGGTAATTTTCATAGATGCAGAGTAACCTCCGCTCTTATTGACCCCGTTTGGAGCTCGGAGTGCTCACTACTTCTGAAAATTAGGCTCCAGCTCTCCTGAATTCCTGTGGCCTGTTCGTAACCTATAGACATTGCCTTTCAAGAGGCACTGGTAGGGATGAGGTTGTGAATCAAAGCCCTAGATAGAAGTTTATAATGTATCATTTTTATCTTTCCATAAAAATACTAGAAGAGGTGATTGGTTGATATTGACATTGAGTATGTATCTATGCTCCGTGTATAACACATAGTTTGAGCAATAATAAAGACATTGTATGCCTAATGGTGTATTAAATCTATTTTTGCCATTGAGATTCAAAACCTTTTTCCTCTGTCCCCACCTTTCTTGTCTGCTTTTCCATCTGTCCCCTATTTACCTCTCCTGAAATTCGTTTCACTGTCCCTGTTTTTGAGGAGTTTGTCCTATGTCCTGCATCCATGTATAGGTAGAGTCAGAAATGTGTTTTAGGCTTTGCATTGTTGCAGAGTTGTAAGCGCTGAGGATATCATGTCATGATGAGAAAATATAAACAATGTATGTAACTTAATAGTTTTGCCCTGTGTGATAAATATAGGTGGAAACCATCCTCCTGATTTTTTTAAAAAACCTTAATATTAAATCTTTTTACCTCTCTGCTGCTGCCTTTTCCCCTTTTTCCTAATTTGGAATTTTTTAAATGACTAGAAGATTTTCTGGCTTTGTTCTTGTTGCTATTTTGCTGGGCCTGCGTGGTGCAAACAGACCCTTGCGCTGGCTTGGATTTGTTTCAGTGGTTGATGATGATTCAGGCACTACAATGTTGTAACCCTTTGGTCAGAATAACAGTCATAGGTTGAGATAATTTTGCAAACTGCTTATGCACTGGTATATTGCCAGTGTGGGGTTTTGGGATTTGTTTTGTTCCAATTTAAAAAAAGAATATAAAGTCATGGGAAGGGTGTAGGGGTGTGAGGTGCAATTGGAGGTTAGTTTTTTCCTTATTGTAAATAAAACTATATTTCTGGTTTGTTGGAAACTTTATGAATCATTTACCCCATCCCTAACAACTCAAAGCAACTCTGAATGGACATTTGTATGGATAATGATAAAGTTCCCAGGCACATTAGAAAGGATTAAAAATAAGGGATATAAACCCCTATGCTTCAGGGAATAACCCAACTACCTTTGATTAGGAAGACGCTTCCCCTTTGGACAGGCTATTCCATAATCACCCATTATAGGGTTTCTTGACCCTTCCTCTGAAGCCTCTGGTACTGGCCATTGTCAGCGACAGGATACTGAGCTAGATGGATTGCTGGGCTGATCTGGTATGACAATTCCTACATTCCTGTAGTCTGTGACACTGCCACATTATGTCTAGGTAGTTGCAGTTCCTTCTGAGTATGCAACCCAGTGCTGCAAACCTTCAGTAAAAGGACTGTACATTCTGCATCAAATAGGACAAAAGGCCAAATTAGGTATAACGATAGCCTTGCCTCATCAAACAATAAATAAATTCTGAGCTAATGGCAAAATGTTAGTTATGTGTTTTCCAACTCTCTCTGTGAGAGATCAGATGATCCCTTCTGCATTTTCCCTGGTGTTATACTCATATACTCACTTCCTGATCACCAAGTCATGGATACCCTTCTTTCAGATGAGGAGGACTGTGCAAGAGAGAGACTCCCTTCACACCCATAAATGCTGATTCTTAATTGGCATGGGGATTGTTCTCCATGTTGCATTATTAGGCCTTGTCTACAGTACAGGGGGAGATCGATCTAAGTTACACAACTTCAGCTACATGAATACTAAAGTCGACGTACTTAGATCTATTTACCGCGGGGTCCACACTATGTGATGTTGACTGGAGACGTTCTCCCGTCGACTCCCCTTGCTCTTCTCGCTCAGGCAGAGTACAGGAGTCGATGGGAGAGCGATCTGTGGTTGATTTAGCGGGTCTTCACTAGACCCGCTAAATCAACCGCCGATGCATCGATCTCCGTGTCGAACCCCCGGTAAGTGTAGACAAGGCCTCAGTTATAAAACTTGTTGCCTCTACAGCACTCACTCCCTTTGGGGAATGAGAGACTAAGGCTGTGAATTGGAACCCAAGTCGTCTTTCCAATTTCCAGAGCATCATTTCTAGGCTGTTGAAAGATCCAGCACCCTTTCATTGTAACTTTACTTTATCCTTTACTTTATTTGTCAAAAGCACTTGCGTTGACATTGTTTCACGGTTATTGTAACACGGTCTTCATGGATGTGAATAGTAAAGGTTTTCCTTTTGTCACCCCAGTACATAATTTCTGGGGAACCCTGGAGTAACACCAGTACTGTTACATTTGTTACGATAAAAATTCCCCATATTAGTAAATGGGGAGTTTCAAACTTCATGGAAGTCTATGTATATAATTATTAGTATTATTCAAAAATACTGTATCTTGACTCTCTTAAAATCTTTCCCTCCTATAAAAACAGTAATAGAATATACATATATAATACATACTAATTAGGGCTGTTGATTAATCACAGTTAACTCACATGACTAACTCAAAAAAATTAATCGTGCTTAATTGCACTGTTAAACAATAGAATACCAATTTACATTTATTAAATATTTTTGGATGTTTTTCTACATTTTCAAATATATCTATTTCAATAACAACACAGAATACAAAGTGTACAGTGCCCACTTTATATTATTTTGATTACAAATATTTGCACGTAAAAATCAACAAAAGAAATAGTATTTTTCAATTCATCTCATACAAGTACTGTAGTGCAATCTCTTTATCGTGAAAGTACAACTTACAAATGTAGGGGTTTTTTTTGTTACATAACTGCACTCAAAAACAAAACAATGTAAAACTTTAGAGCCTACAACTCCACTCAGTCCTACTTCTTGTTCAGCCAATCGCTAAGAGAAACAAGTTTGTTTACATTTACGGGAGAGAATGCTGCCCACTTTTTAATTACAATGTCACCTGAAAGTGAGAACAGGCGTTCACATGGGACTGTTGTAGCTGGTTTCGCAAGATATTTACGTGCCACATGCGCTAAAGATTCATATGCCTCTTCGTGCGTGGGCCATCGTTCCAGAGGACATGCTTCCATGCTGATGATGTTTGTTTAAAAAAAAAATGCGTTAATTAAATTTCTAACTGAACTCCTTGGGGGAGAATTGTATGTTCGCTCAAACAAGTTTGTTTACATTTGCAGAAGATAATGTTGCCTGCTTCTTGTTTACAATGTCACCTGAAAGTGAGAACAGGCGTTTGCATGGTACTGTTGTAGCCCGCGTCACAAGATATTTACATGCCAGATGCGCTAAAGATTCATATGTCCCTTGTTGCTTCAACCACCATTCCAGGGGACGTGTCCATGCTGATGACGGCTTCTGCTTGATAATGATCCAGAGCAATGAGGACTGACACATGTTCATTTTCATCATCTGAGTCAGATGGCACCAGCAGAAAGTTGATTTTCTTTTTTGGTGGTTCGGGTTCTGTAGTTTCTGCATCAGAGTGTTGCTCTTTTTAGACTTCAGAAAGCATGCTCCACACCTCATCCCTTTCAGATTTTGGAAGGCACTTCAGATTCTTAAATCTTGGTTCGAGTGCTATAGCTATCTTTAGAAATCTCACATTGAGAGCTTCTTTGCGTTTTGTCAAATTTGCAGCGAAAGTGTTCTTAAAATGAACAACGTGCTGGGTCATCATCTGAGACTGCTATAACATGAAATATATGGCAGAATGTGAGTAAAACAGAGCAGAGAACAGACAATTCTCCCCCAAAAGAGTTCAGTCACAAATTTAATTAACGGATTTTTTTTTTTTTAACGAACATCAGCGTGGAAGCATGTCTTCTGGAACGATGTAGATAGTTTTACATTGTTTTATTTTTGAATGTAGGTTTTTTTGATGCATTAGTGTGGTACACCTCTACCCCGATATAATGCGACCCGATATAACACGAATTCAGATATAATGCGGTAAAGCAGTGCTCAGGGGGAGCCGGGCTGCGCACTCCGGTGGATCAAAACAGGTTCGATATAACGCTGTTTCACCTATAACGCGGCAAGATTTTTTGGCTCCCGACGATAGCGTTATATCGAGGTAGTGGTGTACTTGTTTAGGGTTAAAACATTGGCTGATTATATTTGGACCAGAATACAATGCATAGTCCTATGAACATCCACACAGATGCTTACTCCAGAACACACACACAGAGTGATATAGGAGAAACTTGAGCTTCTGACGAAGTGGGTATTCACCCACGAAAGCTTATGCTCCAATACATCTGTTAGTCTTTAAGGTGGCACAGGACTCTTTGTTGCTTTCCACCGGCTTCAGTTTATCCCAGTTCTCTAGATCAGGGGTTCTCACAACAAATTTGTTAGTGGCCTCAGAGTGCAGCTACCAACTCTTTCTGGTGGCTGCTTTGACAGTTTTTCCTAAAATACTCAGTGGCGTTTGTAGACTTGGACCCCTTCTTCTGTACGTGTTGAAAAGGAGCAAACCCCTTCCTGTAAGTGGCAGCAAGGAAGGATTCCCCTGCACTCAGGCTCACCCCACATCATCCATGGTGCTCTTGATGCTAATGAGAAGGGGTGATCTCAGCAGGTTGCATGCACCCCAAAGGAACTTAGGTGAGAGCCCACTGGTGAGTAATGGCCTCCCTGCAGTGGGGCTGCTCTGGGACTAAAGCCTGAGCCCCGCTGCCCCAGGGAAGGTAGGTCCCAAACTCACCCAGCTGGGCGGGAGTGGGGGAGCTGTCCAGGGGAGCGCCCCGGCGAACAAACGCCACAGCCTCCTGCACTGACAAGAGCTGCCTCCGGTGCCACACACATCAGCCCCACATGTCTGTAGAGGCGCTTCCAGAGCCCCTGAGGAGGCTGTGCGGTGCAGGGTATCAAACCCTACTGGGGTGCAAACACCAAAGCTGCTCATCTTACTGCCCTTGGTAACAGCTATTCAGGAGCAACAGCTGGGCGCTGCAGGGATGTGTTGCTGCTTTGCCCCCCAATCTCTGCCCATGCTGTGGAGGCTGTCATGGCCACAAAAAAATCTGCTGGTGGACGCATTTGAGAGATGCTGCTCTATAACCTGTTATATACTATGGCCCCAACTCTGCAGATGCTTACCCACTGACATGTAAGTAGTTGCAGGATTGGGCCCATCTAGTATTGAGAATATATTTAAATATAAAACGGTTGTATAGGATCAACATAATGTTGAGCATCTGAGATGCATTTTGAGCCTACACTTTTTTTTACTTGGGAAATTTTATGAGTTAATTTAAAAATGAACAAAGTTCAAGAAACATTATTGCTTCAGAGCTAATTTTATACCTAAAACATTGACAGTTGAAGAGTTGCAATAACTCACTGTTATTGATTGCTATACTAAACTGATAGCAAGCTCTCATAGCTTGAGGGGGTAATGTTTCTTATGGGACAAGCAACAGGATTTCTCAAATACGATCTAATTCTTGAGTGATGGTACATGAGCAGTGGTAGTTTTGTTGTTGTTTTTTTTAATCAGATTTGTATTCTTTTCCATAACTGTTTTTCTTTTGGTTGGCATTATGTTTGACATAGGGCCAAATTATCTCATGGTGTGAATTGGGACAACTCCACTGACGTCAACAGAGCAGCAACAATTTATATCACCAGGGAGTTGAACCTATAGATTCTTGTTTAGCCAACATACAGGTAAATGTTTGGCAATTACCATAAACTTCGATGGGAGCAGACTTAGGCCAATATTGAGTGCTTTTGAAAATTCCACTCTTATTAATTGGGTTTATTTTCATGGTTTGTAGAAAGACTAGGAAAAATTGTAACCTCCCACACACATTGGACAGAAAATCCAAGTTTCCCTTTGCTTTTACACGTAAAATGTTCATTTATTGCTCTCCATTTCTGAGTGTAGAAAACGTTACCAGGATGTGTGGTAAAGATATGATTGATTATATAAATCTACCACAATTTCTTTCCCTTGTATGGCATATTTCTCTAATACTCTATGTAAGCAACAATGAGCCTCTTTGACTGTAAATCACACATATGAACTTATGAGTTAACAATTCAAACAGAACTCTCAGATTCTTTGTAACACAGGGCAAGACTTTAAGCTTCTCTAGTGGGCTAAAACCCACTTCATCAGATGTATGCAGTGGAAAATACAGTAGGAAGATATGCTAATTTCCCCCCCTACTGTTACTCACACCTTCTTGTCAACTGTTTGAAATGGGCCATCCTGATTATCACTACAAAAGATTTTTTTCTCCTGTTGATAATAGCCCACCTTAATTGATTAGTCTCGTTAGAGTTGGTATGTCAACACCCATTTTTTCACGTTCTCTGTGTATATACATCTTCCTATTGTATTTTCCACTGCATGCATCCGATGAAATGGGTTTTAGCCCACGAAAGCTTATGCCCAAATAAATTTGTTAGTCTCTAAGGTGCCACAAGCACTCCTCGTTCTTTTTGCTGATACAGACTAACACGGCTACCACTCTGAAGCTTCTCTAGTGGAATTTTTCCCAAGCAAGTATAGCATGTTGTTTTACGATGATGCATTGAGAGCAGTTTGATCCAGTTCTGAATCAGGATTCCAGATTTCATTTCTCATGAGAGCAGCATTCCAGGATTTTCTGTTTTTTCCATTTGAAAAGAAATGTATTTTTCTTATCAACTTTCATTCTACTTTCCTCTCCCCCCACAAAATTTAAAACTAAGATGCCTCTGAGGTTCAGATCAAATCCCATCAAATGTCAGAAATCTGGCATTCTGGCCTTTGTGCTCATGCCAAAAAAGAAGCTGTTTCAAACTCTACTCTTAATGAACTGTATTTATTTAAAGGTCTGATCCAAAGTTCACTGAGGTCAATGGAAAGACACCCATTGATTTCAGTGAGCTTTGGACCAGGCCCTAAAATCTTGACCATTCTGAAATGTAACAGCTTATTTCCCCATTATTCTTTTCATGAAGGAAAGAGGGGTGTTTTTTTTTAAGTGACAAGAATAAATCTGAAAGATGAATGGAGCTCGGAAGTATTCACAGGTTGAGGGGTTGATTCTGCCGTCAGCAATACAGGTGTGGGTCTGTGTATCTTGTAAAATCAGATAGTTGCAAGGCTAGGGTACTGATTTTACAAGATATCTGATGATTTACACCTATGTACCTTGAGGACAGGGTCAGCCAAGTGATGCACACCTGTGTACCTGAGAAGTCAGTCAGTCCCCAGTTGATTAAAACTATGTATATCTCACTTTGCCAGCATTAAAGTAGTGCTAATATAAAGAATGTGCAAAGGAGGGAGATAAATTTGACAAGAAGAACCCATAAAGGGGACATGTCTGGAGAGAATAAACAATTAAAGCTGTCCATTGCCAAAGAACTGAAATGGAGATCAGACCATCTTTCCTAAATCACATGGAATTACAGGTTCTGGAACAATCAGATATACAGTGGAAATTCTTCACTCAAGGAAAAATCAAGAGAATCATTTTCTATTAGGCTGAATTACAAGAGTTCTGTATATGATGGAGTTTATAATAGTGCATTCACATAGATGCCATTGTAGTGTTTTATCCCACGAGACCTGACTGTGTAGGTGTCTTATTTAAAAAGTCCTGAAATCAGGTGAGCGCCAAAATAGAGCAGGAAGTCTGAAATGCTGTGGGATCCTTTTTTGCTTAATACATACCAAGCTTTCAAGGTTTTTTATGTCTGATAACTCACTGCCGTTTCCTGTAAATATTGATGGCAGTTCTTTTTGGGGTTTGGAATTCACTGTGCGTCTCAAATGAGAGATGTACCTGATAGTGTTGAAGGCATGGGCTCCATGATGGATAGATCAGTGATGTCCATTTATATAACTGCCCAGAAGTAGGACCAGCTGGAAAATGCTCTCATTTCACAGAACATTTTAAAGTTTTGGAATTTCATTTTCTCTATCTCTTTTTTGTATTGAAGCTTTTCCAGATTGTATTGATACTTAAATATTTATTAGGTCAATGGAGAGACTGGCTCTCTTTAGTCTGGCGGCTAAGATGCACACTTGGGATGTGGGAAACCCATGTTCAAGTCCCTACTTTGCCTGACTCAGAGGAGGAACTTGAAACCTTGGTCTCCTACCTCCCAAGTGAGTGCCCTAGCTACAGGGTTATTGGCTATTCAGGGGTGGATTTCTTTCTCTCAGGTTTTGGTTTCCATGAAAAAATGTTTAGTTTAAGAATTGTTGACCAGTTCTAGCACTAACACACACACACACACACACACACACACACAAGCAAGCTTAGAGGCATTGGCATGGAATCCCAAATTTTGCCATTTCTCCCCCCTCCTCATTTCACAATGGAGAAATGGGTTTGATAACTTACAGGTTGGGTTAAGGTGTGTCTCCACTATGCCATTTGCAGTGAGTCCTTTTAACTGATCCATGAATTCTGTAGATTTGTCCCATGACTGAAGCTGACCCTTGAGTATCTAGGGAAACAAAGAAAAAATAATTTCAAGGACTTGCTCCTTCTCCATATAAGGGGACAAGCAGGTGTTTGTTATGGGGATTCTATAGCAAAATGCATCCTTGAGTCCTACGTTGATTACAAAGGTGGGGAGGATGCAGGAGGAGGGGAAAACCTTATGAATCCAAAGGGCAGATTACACAATAAATTACACAGTCCTGGATCCAACACCCAATTCTGTAGTTAGAGCTAACCCCTGCTCCCCACCTGGTGGTAGAGAGGTTGGACCCAGCAGAGCCAAACCAGAAAAAGGTGGAGTGGAAGTATAGGTACCAGGTACTCAGTAGAGGCAGTCCTGCTTTGTATGTTGCAGACCTCTGCGCCTTTGGGGGACAACCAGCCTCCAGCATGCAGGCAGGATTAGGAACAGGGCAGGCTGGGTAAGCGGTGGGAAACTACCACTTGTCATTCTGCCCCTATAGGGTTGGAGTGTACCAGCCCTGGGGGCTATCACAGCCCCGAGGCTGCAAATTAAAAATATCAAAAGTGCTTTTCCTGGTCTGTGCTGTTAGTCTACTTCTAGACTTTTTTTCCTGCTTGGACCCTTGGAAATTGGCCAGTTTCACTTTAGTCAATAGTGACATGTGATTTTTATTTATTTTTAATGACTACAAGTGGTCAAGACTGATCTCCTTCGGCAAACAGCATGTGCAAGAACATGGTAACTCCTTACATCATTGGCCTAGTTCTCCACTATCTTCATGAATTCATTTACACTCACATTGCTGACTCGGAGAGGTTTGAGATACCTGCACTGAACTACCAACACATTTCCTGCAGCACTTTGGTTTTCTTTGGAGGTCTTCATCAATGCACTGATCTAGTCTGACCCCTATCACCTTGTGTGACTTTACCAAATCCCAGCCTGTGATATTATGATTGCAAGAACACCTGTAACACTTTTCCCCCCCAGTGGAGAAATAGCTCAGAGTTAACTTCTTTTGGATCCAGACCATGAAATAAAATAATCATATTTCCCTTATTTCAGTAGTTATGACCTGAAATTGCTTGATGCTCCCCATCAAGACAGCACTTAGAATTTAATAAAGAGTAAATTGGCTGAGTAATAATTAATAACAATAATCTCATGTTAGGACTGTTAACAAAAGAGGAAACTGTTGTTAGTCTGTTTACCTGCTTCAGGAAGCCTGCTTTTTCTAAAGACATGGAATGTTTTATCTTTGTTCAAACTTGTTAAGTCCTGGATGAGTTTAAAGCCCACTTAAACATTTTTCTTGTTGCTCCTCCTTGCTTCTTGAGGTTGAGAGAGACCTTTTTGGTTTGGGTATAAGATACATATATGATGTGCATGATTAATAGGTATAACTATATTGTTTATATGATGAGATTTGTTATATTTCCAGTTTCTGTTTATTTAACCCCTTCGGTACAGTATCTTAAACTCACCCATTGTGCCACCTTTGGTAAGGATGTCTATGTACTGAGCATCCGCATGGGTGTATAATGCCCAGTTGTAGGGTGAAGGTTAGGACTATAACAGGATTTAAAAGGGAACTAGATAAATTCATGGAGGTTAAGTCCATTCATGGCTATTAGCCAGGATGGGTAAGGAATGGTGTCCCTAGCCTCTGTTTGGCAGAGGGTGGAGATGGATGGTAGGAGAGAGATTACTTGATCATTACCTGTTAGGTTCACTCCCTCTGGGGCAAATGGCATTGGCCACTGTCGGTAGACAGGATGCTGGGCTGGATGGACCTTTGATTTCACCCAGTATGGCTGTTCTTATGGTCTTATATGGATTCATGAAACAATAATAGTCTAGACACAGGGCATTTCCTGAGGATTAATGATCAGCTCAGAGATTTGATGGCTTATGATGAAACCTTCATAAAATGTCTCTTGTTTCCATTCAAGTCTGTACTGTCACTGGCTGGCTGTCAGTAATGGGACATGTTCTTCTGAGGATGAATGAAGAAAAACAGCACTATTCTCAATGCTTAAGAAAAACCTACACCTGTGTCCCCTTACTCAGGCAATTCTCCCACTGGAAAAGGGTGTTTGTCCAAGTGCAGAGCACAGGGTTGGTCCCTCTATGTCTAAACCACAATAAAACACCTGTGGCTGGCCCAGCTGACTCGGGCTGCAGGGCTATAAAATTGCAATGTAGGTGTTTGAACTCAGGGGGACCCTGTGTGGGAGGGTCTCAAAGCCCAGGCTTCAGTTGAAACCTGAACGTCTACACTGCAATTTTATAGCCTGAGTCAGCTGATTCAGGCCAGCCTTGAGTGTATTATTGCAGTATAGACATACCCTAATCAAGTGTACTTTACAGTAGCCTCCAGATGACATTTTTTGACCAAAAAATGACTTTAATCAAAACAGAAATTTCTGTGGGAAATGCCCACTTTCAATCATTTTTTCCCTCTGGTTCTTCAAAAAGAAAAAAAAATCAGCTGAAATGTTTTGGTTTTTGTCTGCAATCTTTTTGGTTTTGGAGTTGGACAAAAATCTGAAAAGTTTTGAAGCAAAAATGTCAGTGATCATTGACATCCTTTGTGGGAACAAAAAACATTTCCTGACCAGCTGTATTTATAACACACACTCACCCAACTATTAATATTAATCTCTCTCTCTCTCTAGATCTCACTCCCTGGGAATTTTTACAGAGGGCCAGATTTTTAATTGGGCATTCATATGTGCACAGAAGTTTGCGCCAGCAAGTGTGTTTCACCCTATTCATATGTAAACGTGCCTCTTTGAACATGCATTTTTGTGGGTAGGTTTATTCCACACATGTTAGAAAGTTTGGCCCATGCTGTAGTTTCCTTTTGAGTACTGGAGCCATAATCTCCTAAGGGAGATGTGCTGCAACAATCGCTCTGATCTGATTTCTAGTACAGTGATTGCAGTTAGAGATAGCTGGCAGTGTCTTTTTAAATTAAAGGTCTGATGGAGAACAAAAAACACTGTGCCAATTGCCATAAAAACTATTGCTGCTGAGAAATTATAATTGCATGCTTTGGCACAAATAGCATGTGCCCACCTTACAATGTTCCTTCTAATTTTTTACATCCATGTGCGGAATGAATTTTATGTGCACCAATATGGAGGTGATGGGGGTGGGGCCGAGGGGGTTCAGAGTGTGGGAGGGGGCTCTGGGCTGGGGCAGGGGGTTGGGGTGAAGGCTCTGGCTGGGGATGCGGGCTCTGGGGTGGGGCCAGGGATGAGGGAGAGGCGCCTCTCCACGCTGTCAGCCTGCACGGCCACGCAGCTTAGAGGGAACTTAGCACCTACGCCCATGCTTTCAGGTGTGTGTTCTACCTCACCATGGTTTAATTGTTTGTGTTCGCAAATAATGCGGTAGTTTGATTTTTTTTCTTTATCTCTCATGTGATTTTCTTTCCATGGTACTCATTGTTTCTAGGGATTTTAAACCTCATGCACCAGGCAGCAAGAATTCTTGCTTTAGTTTATAATGTTCTTTCAGACTTGTGACCGTACATGATACATGGAGTAGCAGTGATTGCAGTACATTTTTCTGGGAGCTGCGGCCTACCTCTTACTGGACATATATTTATTGCATGTCTTGGGGAATTCAAGTGATTCTAATTTTCAGGTTATTTAAATAGTTTTGATGGACTATTTTTTATATTTGTTATCTATAACACAACTACAGGTCACTTATAAAAATAGTTATTACATTTATATGTAAATTATATATGTTTATTTAAATATTGCATTGATTTAAAGGTAGGATCAGCTCTTTAAAGGGGTTGCAAATTAAAACCAGTTAAGTGAGGAATTTGTATCCAGTATAGCTTTGGAACACTTCAGAATCCTAAGTTTATGGCTTTCAAAGCACTTGCCTACTTTCAAATGTTTCTAATAAGATAGTGTGGTGATTTACACCACTTGAGATATTGAACTCTGATCCAAGAATGCTGCTTGGCTCTTACATAAAGAAAGCACTGATGGGCCTGATTCAAAAAAAGCCTCTCTCTGATTTCCTTGTGACACAGGCATTATGCAAAAGCATTTGGTATTTAACTCTTTCTCTACACACTGTACATGTATTTGCAATTCGTTGGATGTTAATTTTTCCAGAGGGAGCAAGAGGGGAGGAGACGGGAGGAAAAAGCTCCAAATTACCTCATTTACACTGGTCCCAACAGGGAACACTGCATCCGAGAGAAAATTAGGCCCTGTTCCTGCAATGGGCTTGTTGTTTGTGGACTCCTAAGCTTGTGTCCCCACTGTTGACTTCAGTAGTCGTTTGTATTAACACAGGGGTTCACTTTTTTGCAGGATAAGTTGCCTTGGATTATAAGATCTGGGGCAGGGTCTGCCTCTGTCCTTTGTTTGTAAGGCGCCCAGTACAATGAGGCCTACGTTGCGATTGGAGCTGCTTGCTGCTACTCGAACACTAATAATGATAACAGTAACGATCTGTGGTTTGACACAGATGATTTACAGTTATGGGAGAAAAAAATTGGAAACGTTTTTTATAAAATAGGATGTGTTCGCTCTTGCGTGCTCAAGGGTGTGTATCAGCCTGGAGGCAAAGAAATTAAGCAATGCTACGGGAAGGAGAGAGAGAGAGAGAAAAAGCTTTGCTCACTTTGTGGCTCACAAAATGTACTTGTTGGAATGGTTGCCAGCAAGAAGAAACTATACGTCTTGGCTTGGAAACCTGAGACAGATTTCTCACGTTTGTTTTTGTGGGGGGTGGAAGGCTTTCTGTATAAAATATGAGACTATGTAAATGAACAGTTCTGGTGCTGATTTTTGTGGGTTTGCTCACGTGCCATCCCTATGGACCAGACTGCTTCCTTTACAGCCTGTGCCCTTGCCGCCTTTCGTTAGAGGTTATCCCATTACATGTGCGAACCTAGTTACATATTCTATCAATCTGTTCAGTTGGTTAGAAGAAAGAAGGGAGGGGGAGGAGGAGTCCAGGTCTGTCTTGGCTAGTATAGTTCAAGTTTTAATCAGTATGGTATTTCCTCTTCCTGAAGGCCAGAGGGAACACCTGTGTTTTTCTTTAAGTATCACAAGAGACAGTTGACGGAATCTATCGTTTTGAGAAACGGATGGTTCCCCAGTTCAGAGGGGAAATGAATTAGAGCCCATCTGCATACATTGTCTTCAAAGAGCACACACAACACTTCGACTAACAATTTACAAAAATTAGAGAGTGAGAGTGAAACCCTCTGACAGAGCTAATAAGATGTCTGGTAAACGGCTTTTATGAAGCGTCCAGCCTGTACAGGAAGCCTGAGGGTTTCTATTAAAGGTCAGAGAGGTTTTGTGTGACACAATTTTAAAGCATGTCTGAACCATCAAGGCAGATTTCTTGTGTCAGGGATATACTCTTTACTTCAAAGGACATGTTCATTCTTAAATTCGTTCTGTTTTTTTGTGTAAACCCACCTGAGAACCCTAGAAAAATGTATTTTTTCCCCTTTGATTCCCCCTCCCACACACACACACTTTTTACACTTGGCAAATGTTCTCCTTGTTGCAACACCACCCCAGAAATTTGAACAAAGCTGTAATTAACATGGCTGTTTTGTAGCTTCACAGTTAAGTGTAGCAACGGGTCTTGCCAAAATCTCTTCAGCATCTTTGATGTTAGCACATCTCTGGTTTGATCAGTGTTAGTGCAGGGAGAACACACTCACTGTGGGCCAAGTACTCGTGGAAAAACAAGTCCATGAGAGCCATTGGAATTGGACGGGTGTAACAGAGAGGAAAATTTGGTGCCATGTGTTCACTAGCTACAAAACTGGTGACTGTTTTAGTTTCTTGCCCATGATTTAGTAGATTTCTTTTTTTTATTTAAAACAAGAGCTGTGGGGAGACAGGTTAATTCCATTTTGTGGAGTATTTTGAAATTCTCTGCAAAAGGGAATAGAGCCCGCCTTCTGGGGCAGTCCACCAGGTATGCCGTCCTGGAGATGTGAACCCTGGAAGGAATACCTGGTAGCCCAGTTTGCCAAAGAGTGGAATGTGGGAGCCATAGTTGCTGGAGCTTCCCAGCTCTCACATCACTTGCAGTGAACTGAAAGGGCCCAGAGCCTTGCGAGCTGGAGCTCCTAGTGTTTCCAGACTCTTGGTTCCCTGTCAGCCAACATGGCAGGCTGATGGGGAGATGGGGTCTGCAAGCCCTGCTTCACAGTGGCCTGCTAGACAAGCTGCAGAGAGACCTGAGAGCCTCAGAACTTCGGAGCAGGAACTTTCAGGCTCTTGAATCCTTGCCAGGCAGGCTGCCGAAGAGTAAGGAAGCCTGGGATGCTGGGAGAGCTGGCAGGAAATTGGGCAACTCTACTGAAATGAACAGTCTTCGCAAAATGTTTTGATTCTGGTGGACTGGCATTCTCCAACACAAAAACATTCCGGTGGAGAATTTCCAGCCAGCTCCATTTACAAATCAAAGCTTTTCCCTAATGTCTAACAACTTGACGGTAGACTGGGTTTGAGGCCCAGACCCTGGGTCTTGACCTTTTCTTTTAGAAACATGCCTGAATCAGAACTTTGCATTTTAGAATCATCTTTAAGTAAAAAAACAAACAAAAAACAAACAAACAAAAAAAAACATGGAGAAGAAATGGAAACTCCCCAGAGTTTTGTTTTATTACTTTATCTCCATTGATTGTTTGTAGATCTGTTTTTAGTTCTTCATTGTCAAATATCCAAGTGGCAGATAAATATTTTTCAGTCTGCCAGAGGAATTGACTGTGTTCTTCCATTAGTCTGAATAACTGAGCCATGCTGACAGATAGGTTAATTCCAGTCTCTCTGTTTCTATGACACCAACTAAAACAACAGTGAGTAGGACTGTCTGGAGACCATGGGTGGAATCCTGGCCCCCTTGAAGTCAATGGGAGTTTTGTCATTGGGGCCAGGATTTCATCTCAATTTGCCATAACTGGTGATTCAGGCCCTGATCCTCTCATTGGATCTTCTAGCGTGGGGCCTTGGACCCACCCAGAACTTCAGATTCAGTCCTTTAAAAATATTTTGATCTAATCTTACAGAAAACATTGTTTTTCTGAGCTCCTCAGCTGGGAAGCATAGTGAATATTATTATTCATGATTATAGTATTAAATATATAATGTACCTGCAGACCTCTCAGTGGAGAATGCAGAAAGGCAGGGCCACAGTATGTCTTCTAAGCCCACAGCAAACTTTTAGCTGAGAACTCCGTATGTTAGTTGCAGTCTTTGCATAAACAGGGTGCACAACAGCTGTACTGCTAACTGAATGTGTAAACACATACTTAATAACAACAGATTTATTTGGGCATAAGCTTTCGTGGGTAAGAAACCTTTTTACCCATGAAAGCTTATGCCCAAATAAATCTGTTAGTCTTTAAGGTGCCAACGGACTCTGTGTTGTTTTTGTGGATACAGACTAACATGGCTACCCCCTGATACGTAATAATATTTCCCAGTGAAGATCTGACCAGAAGGGCTGTTCAGTTCAAACACATTCTCCTAGGTTTTGCTAGGTGCCATATTCATCATGCCTGTTGTGCTCACACGTAGGGCAGGGATGGGTAGAAAGGCATCCAGTATTGCATTAACATGCTTTCATATAGAAGTGTTGAGAATTTTATTGGATAGTAAATCTCTCTAGGGTGGTTGGTTTCCTTTTCCAGATTCAAAATTATGGCTCTCGTTACTGATGCCTTTAGCATTTGTTGTTTCTGCCTTCAGTTTTTTCACTTACTTGCCTGAAAAATCAAGCCCCTTAAAGAGATGTTGCCCCATTTTTCTACGCAGATCCTCAGCATTCTATAGTCTTCTCACTATGGAATTTTCCATTTGGGCCAGGATCTGGCCTGTGAATGGGTGGAGACTGACTCACTCACACAGCCACACAAAATTATATGGGTGAAACATTTTCCCATCCCTCCCCATTTCCCTTCCTGGGATTTGTCTTGTTTTTTTTTTTTAAAGGAACTAACAAAAGGTACATGATTATTGTACCTACAAACATGAGAGGGCTTCCCTGGTTCTTCCTCCAGCTCTTGTTTTCTAAGGGCTACTTAGCTTGCTACATTCCTGAGTTGGAGTTCATGCGACCAGAACACTGACTCTCCCCACAGGGACTTAGTCAGCTATCTGACCTATGTTTTTTTTTTTCAAAAGGGCAAGTTCCGTGGGTGAAATCCTGGCTCCATTGAAGTCAATGGGAATTTTCCCATTGACGTCAATGTGGTCAAGATTTTCCCCTGTGTTTTCTGTGTTGGAGAATTTACTGCCTATTGCACATTCTAAGCAGAGAAGCATCTTACCAGGTAGGCAATTAGCTTGAAAGCTTAACTTGCTAAAAGCTTTCAACATAGCCAACAATAGCCTTTCTGAACCATTTTAGAGTGTCTTGTGTTCTTCTTTCCTGCTCCCTTCTCAACTTCCTCCTTTCCTTTCCCTGTCAACGTTCCCCAAGTTGGAGTGCCCCTCAAATAAAGGCCCCTTCATGGAGTTGATCCATCACTGTGTTTTTATTCTTTGCTCCTTTCTATAATCCTTGCTCTTTCAAGCTGACAGCTTCCCGTCAGATGGTTTGCCAGCAACAGTTCTGAGCCTAATATCTTACGCCAGGCTCATCTTGTTGTCCTTGCTGAACAAATGAGGCTTATGTCCCCTCCAGAGAGTGCTTCTTACCTCTTAGAAGGCTGCAGTTTACTGCAATTAAATTGGCAGCGTGTGGGTGATGATTAATAATATTATTATTACTGCTACAATATACAAATGTGACTGCTTTTAGAACACCTGAGTAATGAGGGAAGAGCAAATCCAAAATGCAGCTTTTTGCTTAGTATCTTTAAAAATAATCTATTTTTATCACCTGTTTGCCTTGGCAAAAATGTTTTAGATAATGAAATCAGTGGAAAGTATACCAATAGGTTTGCCTAAAATGTAATCAGCCATCTGTTCCATTCTTCTCCTCTCTTTCAGTCCTCCCTTTTTCTCAGATATGTTACATTGTACCCTATATGTGAAATTATAATTTGAAAAATATGGATTTCAAGAAAATTTTAGCTTTTTTATGTAATTTTTCTGTTGTGCTTTTGTTCTTATTGTCTTGGGGTCCAATCCTACAACGACTTACACATGTGAATAACTTTGCTTGTATGAGTAACTCCACTCTGCTGAGTTACCCATAAGCATGTTCCCAGAATCTGGCTCTGTGTGTGCGTGGACAGTGTCTAACATCATGTATGCATGTGTTTTAGTCAATGTGCACACATTTCCTGCCATATTTTAAATAAATTGTTTAGAATGTAAAGTTTTGTATTGGTATTTTTCATGTCTCTCTTTAGTAAAGCCAAGTTCTCTTAGTTTCCAAGTACCGGTCTTGCTGTGAGAAGAAGAAATACAAAATTGTAACAAAAGAAGCCCTTTAAACAATGATGTGAAATAACTTTTCTGAGAATCAGGATATTGGATCTCAGCATTCATGGGGTGATGTGGCCATGCGAGTCTTATGCCAATGCAATCTTTTATATCATATCATATCCATATCATATCATATCTCTCTGTAAAGATACACATGTTCTGACACCGTGTGTAATGCATATTGGTGGAGATTTTCAAAGCTACCTAGGGAATTTGGATATCCAGAGTCTATTAATTAATTAATGGGATTTGGACATCCAAATCACTAAGTCAGATTTTCACATCTCAGCCGTAAAGTATAATAACTTAGGCCTGGTCTACACTGGGGGGGAGAATCATAGAGCTGCAATATTCATAGAATCGATCTAAGATACGCAACTTCAGCTACGAGAATAGCGTAGCTGAAGTCGATGTATCTTAGATTGAATTAAAATTACTTACTTTGCGTCCTCGCGGCGCTGGATCGACGGCCGCAGCTCCCCCGTCGACTTTGCTTCCACCTCTTGCACTGCTGGAGTTCAGCAGTCGACGGGAGAGTGATTGGGGATCGATTTATCGCGTCTACACTACACGCAATAAATCGATCCCCGATAGATCGATCGCTACCCGCCGATCCGGCGGGTAGTGTAGACGTACCCGTAATCATGTAAAGCCATTTTGGTACCCTAAAATCTACTAGCCTTTTTTTCATTCTGTTTGACTCCATCAATGAAATAGCAGCTAAATTTGTCACTCCATTATGAGCTATATCTTCGGGTACGTCTTCACTACCCGCCGTATCGGCCAGTAGCAATCGATTTATCCGGGATCGATATATTGATCCCCGAACGCGCTCACCGTCGACTCCGGAACTCCACCAGAGCGAGCAGCGGTAGCGCAGTCGACGGGGGAGCCGCGGCCGTCGATCCCGCGCCGTGTGGACCCCAGGTAATTCAATCCAAGATACTTCGACTTCAGCTACGCTATTTGCGTAGCTGAAGTTGCGTATCTTGGATTGATTTCCCCCCCCCCCCCCGTGTGGACCCCCCTTTCCCCCCCTCCCAAGTGTGGTCTCTGTATCATGTCCTGACAGTGACAGAATTTCTTCCAATCATTTTCCCTTTGGTTTTCAGGATTTCTTCACTGGAAAAAAGAGCTGTTTGTTGTATTGCAGGGACTTATTTTCCCAGCTTGCTGGATATATTGTGTATAAATATAAATTAGGTTTAACCAGCATCCGTAGGCATCTTTTTACCCACTTTATTTCATTATTATGGCATGCACCAGATTAAACAAACAAACAAGACAGTCACAAATTAAGTGCCAATCATAATTGGTCCAGTTTGTCTTAGATGCAGATATAATCCCTTCCTGCTCACTCAGAGCACAGATGAGCTATGGGGGAGACTTCATCCCCCTACTAAGTTCTTGGCCAGAGAAGGTTCCTGGCATGGAAACTGGAATGGCCCATCAGAAGGAGACAGCAGTGCAATGGAAGGAAGTAGCTATTGTTTTCAATCTCAACTCTTCTTCCCCAAGAAATCTCTATATGTTTTTGAGTGATATGTGACAGGTTCTTGATGTGAGGTTTTATATACCTAGTCATTTCAGCAAACTTTACAGTCTTTCACCTGAGAACATTCAACTGTAATCTACTGTTTCAAAGGTGGACTGAGCCACAGCCTGCTAACTGATCCTCTTTGCTCTGCAGCTATACAGGGTCCTGACCATACTGGAACCAATGTGTTTCCTCTATGCTAAGGAAGTGAGAGAAGATGACAGGACTCTGTGAAGGGGTTCTACCTCCCTTCCTGTGCATAGTAGAGCATAGCTCTGTGGGGCAGAAATTAGTCTGGGGCTTGCAGGGACAGGCTAGGAAAATAGTGGGGACAGGGCTGGTAGATCCATGAGCATACAGACCCACTGAAACTGTCTTCCTGAACACCTTATGTAGAGGTGGCAGGATCTCATCTTCCAAAGACACGTGTAGACCTCCTTGCACACAGCACAAGTGACCAGGCTCTACAAAGCTCCATAATAAATAAAGACCCTTTGTAATCTTGCTTAATGAATCTTGGGTACTGCAGGGATGTGGTGTTGGTTGAACCATGTGTTTGAATAGAAGGAGAGATTTTATTTCTTTCTTTTAATTGTGGGCCGGTCTCTCTGCTTAATGGTTTAAGCAATAAGGTTCTCTGAGGATGCAAATTCTGTTCCTAATTTAGTGTCCCAGTTGAAACAAATTGAGTGTTGCCATCCTGTTCCCAAATGGGCTATAATCTCCCTTTCAATAATGCCTGACTTAATTCCCCACCCACACCTACACTCCCCTGCTCCGGAAATCATCTTTCTTTAGGAAGAAAAGCCCACAAATAATGTGGAGACTGCAGTCCCTCTCCTCTCCAGGTTATAAATATGGTCAGGCTGGCGGTCACGGATGGAGCTGAGCAGGCTGAGCTCTTCGCCTAGGCTGGGGATAAAGAGCGAATTTCAATTCCTCTCATGACTGGTTCCTAATGTTTCACACGTACACATTTTTCTTTCAGAATTTAAGAGAAGAAAAACTGTGTTTTGACTAAGGAATGCAATTCCCTCTCCCCCAAAAGAGACATTTATTCAAAAGTTGGAGCAGGTCCAGCTGAAATGTTGAATAGTGAGCCAGCACAGAGACATATAGCACATGTTCATCCCCATGCAGGTGTGAGGGGAAAGGGAGTTTAGGCTTGAGCAGTCTTGAAATATTATATTTACCTACATGTTTGATGTTTTCTGGCACTTTTATAAGGAGTGATGGTAGGCTACGTTTTTCCTCCTTGAATAAAATGAATTTCTTGCTCATTAAAGGTGCTAGATTGACAATCCTGGAGACTAAAGTCTTCTGTTTACCCATAGAATGAGCACAGCATGGGAAGCAGCAGTGCCAGCCAAATTTGCCTCAGTCCTGACCTGGAGGGACTCTCTGACAGCCTGAGAGAGTCATGCATTCTCTATGCTTGTTAAATACTTAGCTTCCATGATCAGGGAACAATGGAGCCAATCAGTTCCAGTTCTGTCGTTGTTTCTTACAGAACTTCATTATAACTAAAGTAGACCATGTGACATGCTATCTCACAAACATTATCAATAAGCAGAATATCATTGTACTCTTCCTTTTCACTTTGTACTTCAAAAACAACACAAAACCTTTTAAACATGACAGTCTAAACTTCACACACTGAAACAAAAGACAAGTGCCAGGAGAAGCTGAAGAACTGAACACAACACTAGTGAGGAAATCCAAGAGCACTTTCCCTTGTTTTTCATCTCTGGTATTAATCATTACTATATCAATTCCTTCATAGTTACAGACTACTGAGGGGCCCACGTATGCAGTCTGAGTAACAATAAATAATGTCACCGTGGGACGAGAGGAATGGCCTAATGCCACAAAGTACAACTTTTCAAAAGAAAATGAAGGAAAAGAAAAACACACCCCAGGACAAAATTAAGAAACTGAGATGTGTACAAATGAGTCATTGCAATCCCTTGTTTCACTTTCATGTAATATTTGGTTAGAGGTGCTCAGATAATCCTGCTTTGGAAAAGGATCTGATGTGTAATTTAATAGGTCTTCTCTATCAGTGGTTTTATAATCATGGTTATTTCTCAAGCAGAGTACTGCTCAAAGGCCCTGATTCAGCAAGTTACTTAAGCAAGTTAATTACTTAAGCCTAACTTTAAGTATGGTAGAACTGCTGTTGATTTCACGAGCTTAAGAACTTGCTGAAGTAATGGCGTGGATTCTTAATATGGTAACACACTAAGTTCATTTAAAATAAGGAGTTCTTCTCAAAGTGGTCTACTTAACTTTGTAGCGTCTACAGAGTTAAAAACAATTTACTACATATATTTAAGTTTTTTTCTTTTTTAAAAAATGTCTTGAGCAATGGTTTCATTACAATACACCTCTACAGGCCTGATTCTGATCTATGGTATTAATTTTCTGACAACGAAATTCCCATTGACTTCTGACTTACGCTGGTAAAAATGATATCTTGTGTATCTTGTCTCTAGATTATAAACTGTTTGCACAATGCCTAGCAAAATGAAGGCTGGTAAGTGCTACCACAATACAGATAATCAAATAAAATAATTTAGTCGTTGATTAAAGCATTACCTCCTCATACATGAAATCTTGGACCCACTGAAGTCAATGGCAAGCCTCCCTTTGACTTCAGTGGTGCCAGAACTTCAATTATACTTTTTAACCAGCTAAGACCTATGCTCCTATTGATAGTTCATTGGGATTTTTGTACAAGGATATCAGGATTTGGTGCATGATGGGAAAATGAGAGGTGTGCTTCATTAGGAAACTGCATTCAGCATGTGTATTACTTCCAGCATTAAGAATTACCATTTATTCATGGAGCACCATACTTGTGCTGTTACATTAGTGGTTTTCAGATAAGGTTTCCAGACATGAGTTCCGTGTCAGGTTTCCCTAGTACAAACAATCATATGCATACATTTATTTTTATATTATCTAGATAAGTGGTGTTATAAATGTACCTTTTAATTTTGCATGTCAGAGTGAATAAGACACATTTGGACTAATACTGCTGTGAACTTGCTGAGATTGTGAACTTTTAGATGGGCAGTTTTACATGTCAAACCAAGAAAGGGAAAAGCAACCAAATGCCAGGGACGGGAAAACACTTAAAGGCCATTATAGATACCATATGGGAAAATTCCCTTTTTGACAAGTTTAAAAAGATAGACTTGTATGATTTTGCCTCTTCTAAATAGCAGTAAACATCTATCACCACATCATATGGAGTTGAGAAAAGTATTGGGAGATTTGAGATTCAGGCTGTATCTACCCTATGGAGACTAGCTATGTTGGCGTCACTATGCCAGTATAACTTTGTAGCGAAAGGAGATTTTCCATCACCTGTACAAACATCACCTCCCCGAATGAAATTATCTTCATTGACGGAAGCATTTTTCCATTAACGTAGCTGCATTTACAATTGAGGTTAGGTCAGCATATGTATATTGGCCAGAGGTCTGGTTTTTTTCATACCCCTTACCGATGTAGCTATGATGACATAACTTTAAGCGTAGACCAAGCCTTGGTTACTGCATGTGCCTGACTGCTGAATTCAGCACCACAATACATTTTCTTAATCTTACACTTTTTTATATTGCCATTAGGTTCAGTTGGGTTTGAAGAAATATTCAAAGGAAAAAATCATGTTTTTCTTTGCCTGTGTTTTGTAAGGTTTTCTTTCAATACAGGGTAGCGGTGTTACTGATATATTTATTATTGTTAGAATTTTTTAAAATAAAGGAATGATGCTGTCATTTCTTTTCAGATACACCTGGTTACTTTTTCCCTTTGAATTACGTTTGTATTACAATATAGTAATTTGGTAAGATCCACAAATTTCTAAAGCTCTTATTCATCAAAACATTCACCCTAGCGTCTGTTAGTGCTCTTGACTGAAAGGAAAAATAAAAATGGGGATGAGTTTTCTTTAATTAGACTAGATCTAAAGTCATAATGATTTTTGTAAATTGTTCGAATCTCTGCAAAATCTAGTTATCAAAAAATACGGATAATTGGAAGTCCTCTGGAACCCCTAAATCGATTACTTTGCGACACCAATGTTACCATTTAACTATGTGTGCTCTTAACTGGTACAGCACTGCTGTTATGTTCCAAAATAAGCTATGGCTTGGGATTTGCAGAAAACGATTAATGATCAAGTATGAAATTCATACTTGTGACCCACAAACCCTACTTTGAGTGCTTAAGTAGGATACAAGTGATGCATGACACTAGTGCTGGCCATCTGGACGGGAGAAATTCCATCCCATATGTCAGTAACTGGCAGTCTGTATTAAGGATGATATTTCCAGTTAACTAATAATACTTCATATCATAGCTATATTCAATCTCAATTCTATAGTTACTGTGTCTGTCCTGATTTCCATTATCCCTATTATCCAGGATATGCTTTAAGCTTTCACATTAGAGTGCAGTATGGTATAAAAGGTATCAGTCATGGAATGTGCATTTTTGCGCTACACCAGTTAGAAATAATAAAAATGGCACTGTCTATTTCTTAATGTATGAGGGTAAAATAAGTAGATCCTGGCTGTTTTATACTTGTGTATATATCATTTGACACTCTCTAAGGGGGATGCTTTTCTGGCATTGTGCTGGCTTTTATGCTCATAACTGCCATTTTGATTAATTGGCAATAAGTATCTAAGATCCTTCACTCTATGAAACTTTAAAGATTAATACAGAATTTTCACAGTGAAATAGCAGTGGTTTATTTGCATATGTTAGAAAGTGGATGTATTTCCATGATGTCAAACCATCATTGTGGGGGGAGGGGGAGGGGGGGGGGGAATTCCATGGAAATGATGATCATATTCTGAGGTTTATTTTGGGCATAGTGTCCTAGGAATCAGATGCTCCGTTTCCATTAACTGGAGCTACATATCTGACTCCTTGTGCACTGCATCAAGAACGTATCCTTCAGTGCCTGAGACATATCTGCAAAAGATCACAGTTAATAAAGCATCTGTAATCATCAGCATTTTGTGTGCCTTTGCAGATAGGTTATAGACTTCTAACTCTTGATTTCTTGGCTGTGCAGGTCTGTCTGATATTTTTAAGGTAACATTTTCAGTTAAGGTTTCCCAGCTCACACCCACTGTGCCCGCAAATCCCACCTTCGCTTGCATAGACAGGTGTTTATACACACATGCAGTAAGAGTAAGCTTGTGTGCACAGTTAACAGGTTTATGTGCCCCAAATGTCCGTTGTGCATAAGATATGTGCACACACAATTTTGCAGACTCTATATGATAACTTGGCCTTTAATATTGTAGTAACATAATATTGCTGTGTAAGGGAAAATTACTGTTCTTAAGTCAGCACTGTGGACTTTACTGCATACGTATAAAAAACAAGGTTTTATATGCTATAGTGATTCCTACTGTATACAGGAGAGTTATATCCTAAAATATAAATGCTGCACAGTGGACTTGTAATTCTTTGATTTAACTTACACACCTGCATGATTTGACTTAAACTGTGGGGTCCTGATCCTGCACCATTTAAGTCAATGAGTGTAAGATCAAGTCCCAAACAAACAGATACATGAATCAAGATGACTGAGAATATTAATAGGACAAGTGTAGAATATATATATTTTATACTGTGAATAATAACCTTTGCATCAGTTTCCACTCTACTCTTTATGATTCATAGTTATCACAAGATCCGTTTTTAGAAGACTTTCAATAAATTTGATCCACTGCAGCTGTACTACTTGCTGTGGAGGGACAATTAGAATATTCAGAAAAACAAATGGAGTCTCCTGAGCATAAGTCTAACGGCTCAGAAGTGAGTTGAGCTGGTATCCTGGCACTTACTAATTATTCTCTATCAGCAAATTGATTTCTCCAAAGGTTATACAAGAATGTAGTAAGGAAAAGTGATAGCATTATTAGTGTATAAAGTACTATGTTAATACTTATATAGGCCACAGCGCTAATTTTGTATTTTCTCCCTATTTGTTTATTCAACACTCTTTTTCTTAAAAGGTTTTAGCCCCAGTTTTGTACCTTGACAAAACTTATTTCTTTCTTTCTAAATCTAAATATAGGAATTGTTGATGGTTTATGGTCATCCACAGTAGTTAACTTTTGAGAGAGGAGAATTAATCATAATGTTTCCAGTATAATGAAGCTTACTTCCTTATTTACAGAAGTAATATGCACCATAACATGTTGAACAGTTTCATTGTTTGTCTTTTTCATGTTTATTTATTATTATCTTAGCATTAGTTAATTTTAACAGACTCTTTTTGTATGGGATCTTCTTATATAATACTTCTCATAGTCCCGTACAGCAAAGCAATTAAGAGACATGTTTAAAGTTACAGTGATTTTTCTGGGGTGGATTTACACACATGCTTAAAGTTAAGCATGTAGATAAGTGGTTTATTGAATTGGTGCCTCTTACACTGTATATGACTGGAAATTGCTATTTACTGTGCCCCTAAAGGTGCATGTGCAGATGTTACAGATTGCAATGAATTATGCATATTCAAAAAAATTAAATTAAAAGCCAGTAATATAAATATACTGCAAAGAAGTGGGCCTCAGTCAGGTCTGCCTTTAAAAAATCTTTTCTATTGTGATTTTCCTTAACTGAATAAAAGTCACAAAAAGGCTAAGCAAGAACTATTAAAGGGAGGCATAGTATGTAATGCAGGGGCTAATCATTAACATAATTCCTATATGTGATCTAAGGACACAGTATGATAGAACATAAATGTGCCCAAGAAAGAAGGGAAAATAAATAAAAGGACCTGATCCCATTTCAGTTGAAGTTCCATTGACTCCAGTTTTAATAGGAACAGGCCCAAAAGACATTCCCATTTCCTACAACAGGGGTCGGCAACCTTTCAGAAGTGGTGTGCCAAGTCTTCATTTATTCACTCTAATTTAAGGTTTCACATGCCAGTAATACATTTTAACGTTTTTAGAAGGTCTCTTTCTATAAGTCTATAATATATAACTAAACTATTGTTGTATGTAAAGTAAATAAGGTTTTTAAAATGTTTAAGAAGCTTCATTTAAAATTAAATTAAAATGCAGAGCCCCCCCGCCAGACCGGTGGCCAGGACCCAGGCAGTCTGAGTTCCACTGAAAATCAGCTCGCGTGCCGCCTTTGGCACACGTGCCATAGGTTGCCTACCCCTGTCCTACAACATTGCTCCTTAATCTGACTAGATTAATATAATTGCTCCTGTAGTCTAATTCTTTTACCTTATCTTCCATCTCCTGGATCTAAGCCTTCCCACCTTGTTTCCTAGGGAAGATACAGGGAACTATTCCAATCTCTTTTTTTAAGTTTGTTCTCAAACAGAATTCGTCAAGAGTTCTTTGAAAGTTTTGGCTCTGTTTTTATGTTAATAAAGAACTGATAGAACTCTGAAAACCACAAGTATCTTTCCAGTGTTTGAGACTATATAGAATAGGATAATTGACCTTTAAATTTTACTCATGACCTGGCTACCAGACATTCTTTCACTCAAAGACCAATCTCCTTATTAATTCTTCAATCTCTCATGTGTTGTTTTTATTTTCAAATTGGAATGGGAGGAAGCCTTTTCATATTCGATCTGTAATTCTCCTGAGCAAATGTGTGAGGCAAAGTGCTTAGATGCATTTTGCCTTACAGAGTAACCTTTCAAAGAATTTCATACACATTCTGGATACTCAGTCACTTTCCATGGGCTTACCCTTAAGTGCAAAGCCATATGTGTTACGTAAGCAATCAACAAGCTGTATGCGTAACCCTTGAGTGCAGTACCTGTGACTAGATATCTTTAGTTACACTTCTGACAGTCAGTGTATTGCCATGCTGTACAGTGAACATTAAAAAGGTTGATATAAGTGCTCCTTGAATAAAATTGTGCTAACTCTGTCCATGAATGTTGAGTCTAAACATGGTTTTTTATGTTTCCATCATGAAATCTGCTAATTCAGAATTGATGACCCTATCCTGCCAGGTGTGTTATGCCTCCGGCCAAGTTCTAAGAATGCTTCACACCTATTAAAGAAAATAGAAGACTAAATGGATTAACATTACAGGATAAGGCCCTGTTTTATAGAACCGTTGTTGTTTAGCTTTGTTTTATTTGTTAGAGCAGTCTAGAGGCTGCTCTAAATTATGCCAGCTGCCAACATTCTTCTAGGAACTATGCACCAGCTGAAAATTGGCTTGGCACATCCACTCCCACCTCCTATGATGGGAGGGGCAGGAGCCTGGTGCTAGCTCAGAGCTCCCCAGGCCAGCAGAATTCTCAGGTGCTCAGATCCAGCTGCATCACTTGAACATCAAAAAGGGACTGGAAAGCACTAGGCAATCTAGCTCATAGGCAGCATGTGGGATAGCCTTCTAAATATAGCAGATATAAGATCATCACCTGGTAGTAATAAACATTGTTTTCTAGAGAGAGAGGTTGAGTAGAGAGTTATTTGTGTGAAGAAAATTTGGAATTCTCAAAATGTGATAATTGGTTGGGAATGTAAAATTGGTCCTTGTTCCTCATGTCTATGGATGAAAAGTTCTATCTCTGTGCAGAGTAATAGTATTATGATTATATATCATGTGTCTGCAAAGCAGAGGCATAAGCAGCTGAACTTCAGAGCCTAATATGGGTTCACTGCTGACCATGAGGGACACATTTTTTTTTAAAAGGCCTCTGCAGTTGAGCCTTGCTTTACAAACTTGCTCACGGTTTGACACTGTTAAGAATGCAGAACTTTTTTTTCTTTCTCTCAAAGTTTAAGGTGGTTGAACAATTAAATGTAACCATCATACATCAGGCAAAGAACAAAACTGTAAACAGCTTCCTTGTCCTTTTAAATAACAGCTCTTAATAGAAGTAACAGAATAGTTCAGAACCTCGTTTGGCCTCTTGTGTAACAGGATGTGGGGAGGGAAGAGGGCAAAACTGCAGGAGGCAGTTGTCAGCCAAGGCCAGATCCTCAGCTGATGGATGGAAATTGTCATCACTCCATTGAATTTAATGGGGCTACGCTAATATACGCCAGCTGAGGATCTGTCCATGAACTTCTAATTACATCCCTGAAAATACTCCCCACCAAGCTTGCTTCCCATTTCATAGGAGCTGCTAATCACAAACTTTCACATGTCACCAAGGGGTATGACACAAATACTTATTGTCTATAATAATAAAAAAAGTGGGGGGACGGAAAATACTGGGAACAGTTGTCCCATAACAGTTCCGTGACAGAGCCAGAGTGAGGATATATATAAACTGGAAATGTTTACCTTTGACTGGACAGAGCAAATGCAACACACCTTGAACATTAGTAGCCCTGTCTTGCTCTGTTGTACCTGAGAAAGCAAACGAGTTTTTGTGCTGGAGAAAATTTTTGGATAGACTTGGGGAAAAAAATGCCAAGACCATTTTTCAATACTAGGCCAGAGGCACATATGGATCTGTTTTATTCCCATTTCATTTACTAAATCAGCAGGAATCATGCTACAGTGTGTGAGACTTGGATGTTGAATGTCGTTAAGCTATTTCCTCACTTCCTCACTTACTATATTAACTTTTCTGACATTCCCAGCAGTCTGTGAGATAAGAAACTTCAAATGGAAGAAGGTTTCAGACATTTTAAAATATCAAGAGACTGACCTGTTCAGTTTGACTTGGGCTGTGTTTTGAAAGGAGCATCAGCAAGCTGCATAACTGATGCTTGCTTTTGTATTCATGCTAATAAATTCATGTGGCGCTCTCAAGTATTGGGAACAGTATAAGGACCTAGAGTGAGAGCGCCTTAGTTTCCCCATGCTCAAAACATAATTAATACTATGTATGCGCTACAGCTTACGTTGGTATAAGTTATGTCACTCAGGGCTGTGAATAAGCCACCCCCCCCGAGTGACATAAGTTACACTGACCCAAGCGCCAGTGTGAATAGTGCTATGTTGGCAGGAGAACTCCTCCTGCCAACATAGCTACCACTGCTCGCAGGGGCTGGAGTAATTAAGTTGACGGGAGAGCTTTCTCTCTTAGAACATCTGCACAAGCAGCGCTACAGCGGCGCAGCTGTAAGCTCTGTAGTGTAGCCATAGCCTCAGTGATATTTGGTTAACCTGCTGCTGGACTTCACACTTAAAAGAAAACCACTCACGTGCATTTTTCACCGTTGAAGTCTGACTAAGGAGTAGGATGGTGCCTCTATATTAACATGTGCATAACTTAAAATGGCTTTTCTTTTTCTAATAGAAGATTTTTCTCTCACAAGTGCTACTGTGGTTAAGGGTCTGTCAGCTTTTTCCATTATAAATTTCTATTTTCAGGGCTTTGTATTTTGGCTTCAAAAAATGTTTAGTGTGAGGAAAAAGCAGAAATTGTTTCGCATGCTTCCCCCCCCCCCTTCTCTAACTCCTATAATACTGGTTTTGTTTTTAATACTGGAATTATTCAGGCAATTAACTCACTATGTGGACTACAGTCTTTGGATAATTTTGAGGAGGAAAAGAACATGAGACTAAGTTACTCTCTTACATGCCTGCTTTTCAACTAAAATTTAATAAGGATTCATGGCACTTGGGAATCGGACGCATGCATGACAGCCAAATAAATCATGGATTTAAGACTCCCTAAATAATCATTGGCACAATACACTGTAACTGCTTCAACTCTGTGAAACCTAAAGGTCACAAATTGCCTTTTAAATAAGTCCCTGAATACAGTTTTACACTTCAGAGTTTTTAAAGTCTGTTGGGTACATAATACGTGTTAGGAAAGGTCTCTTAATGCAGCATGGACTTGACTGAATCTTTCAGCTCAGTGCTGAGTGAGGAGCTGTGTTGAACTAGGGTGACCAGATGAGGCTTTGTCTTATATAGGCACCTATTGCCCCCTATTCCTTGTCCCAATTTTTCACACTTGCTCTCTGGTCACCCTATGTGCAATGGCGCTGCCCAAAGATCAGTTCTGGGAAGCAACTGACTTGGAGAGTCACGATTCCTCCCCTGTTCTCATCTTGCCTGGGCAGCAAAGGGAGCAGCCAACAATGGATCCTTCTTACTTTCCGCTTTGCACCTAGCCAGCTACTTCCACCCCTGTCCACCTGTCCACAGAGTATCTGGCCATCCTTATGAAACCCGAGATCTGGGTGAACTAAGCAAATGGGTAGGTCTCTCTTTGGTTTATGATACATGAGCCAGGAACAATGCAGGTTGCCTTTCAAATCCCAGGTTGAATTTGCTGGACTGTCAATTTTTTTTTTAAAAAGTGTAGGGATGGTTCAAGTCCTGTTGAGGGTCATTTTGAAAAGAAAGAGAAATAAAGAGTAAACAGCAAAGTGAGTTAATGCATGCGCATACACACACGTGCATGCTTGTATGCTCTCTCTCTCTCTCTCTCTCTCTCTCTCTCTCTCAGAATTGAGATTTTGGCTAACATGGCATTGCTGAAATGGCATCCCTGCCTTGCTGAAGATATGATCTCCATACCAGCCATCTCAGATCAGGGGGTGATCATACGAACAGTGTGAGTTGCAAAGACAAGGCACTCTGCTGGGGAAGTGAAAGGATAGAATTTCAGCCTTGACTGCAAATTCTCTGGCTTCTTGGGGTTTCATTGGGTCCTGCAATGTTATTGTAACCCTGCGTTCTGTGTCAATTTACTGCATAATACTAGGATCTCAGAGGACACTTGGCATTTTTGTGCTCAGAGTTGGATATAAAAACTTTTATGATATTAAAAAGGCATGACGTTACTTGTAGTTCTTTCTAAACTGATTTTTAAAATTGTTTTATAGCAACTTTTTTCTTTCCAACAGTGTGGGTGAAATTCTGGCCCCATTGAAGTCAGTGACAAAACTCCTTATGACTTCAATAGGGCCAGGATTTCACCTCTGTTTACTTGTGCATTTCAACAGTGGATTTAAAAAAAAAAAAAAGTAAAGGGCCAAGTCACTTTACTGTTGCCCAGCAGGTGGTTTGGATAAATAGTATTAATGAATAAGCCCATTAGGAAGAAGTATAAGGGGCTTTTCGGGTAGGGTTTTAGTGTTTGTTTTTATGTTTTTCCGTAGACATGGGGATCCCAATTTTAAAACCTGCTTTCTTAATTTTTCAACTCTACACTGGGGAAACAGAGTCTTTGTCAATGGTATTGTTAAGACCTGCACCTGTTCTAAGTACCAGTGGGTATTTGGACATTGAAATGCCAGTTTGGGCATTCTAAACTGGGATTTGCGTATCTTGCCTACTTCAGGGACTTTTGCACCTGTAGAACTACACTGATGGAACCCCCCCCCCATCTAGATGTGTTGCACTAATGTAAAGTAGAGCTTGCACCAGTTTAAAATTCTCTAATGTTGACACAGCCCGAATTTAAGCAGCCATGTGTGCAAATTGAGCCAATTATGTTCATTAGAGAATGAATGCAAGTTTTGGTTGTCACGTTCTTTGGCCTAAAAGAGAGATGTACAGATACAAAGAAGAAGAGACAGTCTTGAGTGAAAATAAATGTCAAAAAAGAAGGAATGCCTTTAATAAACCTCTTTTTCAGTCATCTCTCTCCTGGGTTTGTGTATCGTCTCTTGCTCTCCACGGAATGACTAAGATATCAGACATATTGAACACCCATACCATAAGCATTAGTTATAGTACATTCCTGTGAAATGCACCTACACTGAGAGCTGTAATTCTACCCTGAACCAACCCCAAGTAATAACTGTTAGAATTACATTCTGTTGTGGGGACTGGATGCCTCAGGGTGTGTGCAAGTAACTGTCTGAATCTAGCCTAGGCTGGTTGTGACTCAGAATTCCTTCAGGTGGCTATTGGGTGGTATATCTGAAATGAGTTTGGTCTCAGTCCAGTTTCTAATTGACAGGTATCTCCATTTAAAAAAACAACAACAAAAAACTCAGTCACCACAATTGTCGTTTAACAGTCCACCTTGTTGAGTAGGTATAGAAATTAAACCACCTTGAATTCTATTGGGTGCTTCCTCTGAGTTAAGAATGAGGACATTATCGGAGTAGTATGTGAGACACTGCACCTTTGCTGCTCGTCCTGTTGTTGTTCTGTTGATAAAGAATTTCATTTTCCAAGACTGTGAACCTGACACCTTCTACCAGCATCCAAATCATTAGGTGTAGTGTGTGGGTGGCCCATGATACACAGGAGGTCAGAGTAGATGATCTGATGCGTCCCTTCTAGCCTTAAACTCTGTGACTCTGACACAAAACTATATTTTTGCTTTAACAGAGCATTAGAATGAAGTTATGAGAGCCACCTGGGACACTTGGATGAATTTTTGTATTGATTAGTTGATACGTTTTCTGATGTAGCACAGTCATCAAACTGCCAGGGTGTTGCATGTCTTTATATTTCCAGTAAAATAATTCTAAAAAGAAAAAAAGGGAGCTGAATCTCTAAAGAACATTTAGTTTAATTCCACTACCTGTCAACCGAGCTATCTCCTTCTGTGATTTTTTTTAAGTGCTAACTGTAGCTACTAATACCTTGGGATTCTGTCATCACCACACTTTGTGTAGGTAGACCTCTGCAGAGCTCTCAATAAACAAGCTGTCAGGGCTGTTTGGATAAGAGCTGGGAAAGGGACAATTGTGTAAAAAAAAAAAAAAAACATGTACAAGAAGATTGGAAATGCTGAGGTGGTGAAGACCATTTATTTTTAATGGACTTTCACAAACACAAAGTACTTTATTTTGTGTGTTTCAAATAAGTATCCAGAAGTGTGCAGGTCTGTAACAATTGCTGATCCTTAGAAGTTCAGCCATTTATGACAGCTCCTTGAGTTCCTACGAAGGGTGCAGCATGGTGTAGAAGAAAATGACTTCTGCACTTGTCCATTTAAAATGTAAATAAAAGTTGTAGATCCTGGTTGTCTTAGAAGGGGCAGGTAAAATATTGCATTGTACAGAGGAGAAGGGATTTTGATGTCACATACGTATGGGACAGGGGCTATTTGTAAAGTATGCAGCTGCCGCATTTGAAACTGAGTAAAGTCAGGTTTTTTTTTGTTTTTTTTTTTTTTTTAAAGCACTTTGTCAGGTCTGTTTTTTATCATTTTCCTACATAGACTAAATAGAAAGAAACCCAAAATGAACGCTGTATTATTCAACAGGGTCAGTGACAAGTTTGCAGTTTTATTAGAAACAGACCTTCCTGTTGTGACAAATCACCTGCAAACTCTGTTTAAAGGCCCATATGAAACTCTGATGCTTTCAAGAACTTTGGACTGCAGATGGTGAGGGGGAAGGCTCCGGAACAATGTATTTTTCATGAATGCTTTGAACAGAGGATCTTTAGAGATCATTTTAAGGAGCTGTGTCCAACCACCTCAGTACCTATCAGAGGTGGCAGAACTGGAGGTTAATGGATTATTGTGGGGCTGATCTATGTTTCCACCCCCATGTGTCGTTCCACTGCACATTCTGGGAACCAACGTTCCCAGTAAGCTGCATGTAAGTGGGGGTGGTGATAGCAAAAGTCGGACTCAAAGGGCCTGGAGTGGCCATCATGGCAGCTGGGATTGGCGCAGGGAGGACCCGGGGTAATCAGGCCGAGACCCGCAGAGAGAGATGCGAATAGCTGAGACCCCGCACCATAGTGTCAGTAGCATTCCTCATTCTACATATACAGCACCCATCCCATCCCTCCACCCTCCCATTCAGAGTGACCTCCTGCCACCTCTGGTCTCTATCCTTGAAAACGTTTCTCCTGTAGATGTTTAGAACTAATTTTGTACTGGTCAATTACTCTCCACATACAGTATGTCTTTGACTTATTCCTGTTTTTACCATAACATTTAATGGATGTTGCCAAAGGTGGATTTGAATGACTGAATTATAAATGTACTTTTCTGAATCAAATGTAACACACAAAACAGAAGTCACAGAACACTGCTACAATAGCAGTGTATTTGAATGTGGTGTTTTTCTGTGTGTATGTTTTCTCTCTCTCTGAGTGAGTGTGTGTGTGTAAGTAATATACACACATCCAACATACCACATATAAAAGACTGGTTTCGTTATTCTTATCCTGAGCTGCCAAACACAATTAATCATTGTCATGTTTTAAGCAGCTACCTGTGTGACATTTCTCTTTGTTTGGAACAAGTCACTGATTTCCCCTATTGGGATCCTCTAAGAAAGTAGGAGCCTGCTGTCCCGGTGGCCAGGAGGAGGAACTGCTGGGAAACCCTTCCAGGTGTTGCAGATGTGCTCCACAGGCATGACTCACATGAGAAGCCAGACTCCTGACAGGTCTCTTGGAACTAAAGATTTATATATTCTGTCAAACATCATCTGGCTTTTAAAGAGCATTCCCCCATGTTTGTTTTTGCCATCAGTAGGTTTGTTGACATTAGAACATAAGAAAGGCCATACTGGGTCGGACCAAAGGTCCATCTAGCCCAGTATCCTGTCTTCCGACAGAGGCCAATTCCAGGTGCCCCAGATGGAATGAACAGAACAGGTAATTATCCCCTGTCGCCCATTCCCAGCTTCTGGCAAACAGAGGTTAGGGACACCATCCCTGCCCATCCTGGCTAATAGCTATTGATGGACCTATCCTCCATGAGCTTATCTAGTTCTTTTTTGAACATTGCACCACAGACTGTAAATGGAGCAGAGTGGCTCTACTCAGCAGAGAGGATAACTGATAAACAGTTTTCCTCTTTGTCAGGCAGTGCTGATTCTCTCCATTCACATTAATTCTTCACAGTGCTATCTACAGAAATCCCCAGGTGGCCTTTGGCAAGAAGGATGCAGTAGGGTGACTTAACTAGGATTGTGAATCAGTCACTGCTGATGTCTAAGCCTGGATCTGGACTTGGACTGAACAAATTCTTTTGTTAAGTGAGTAAAGATAATCTTGTGGATAAAGCACTGGACTTTGACTCTAGTGATTTGGGTTCAGTTCTCAGCTCTAACACCTACCTCTTGTGTGATATTGGGCAAGTCTCCTAATCTCTCTCTGCCTCAGTTCTCCATCTGTAAAATGGGGATAATAATACTTTCTTTGTCCGGCTTATCTGTTTAGACAGTGAACTCTTTGGGGGCAGGGGCTGTCTCTTACTACCTGTTTATACTGAGCCTTGCGCGGTGTGACCCTGATCTCTGTTGGGCCCTGTAGGCAATACTCTAATACAAATAATAGGTAACATGTCCCTTTGGAGGTGATAGGAGGCATGGCATAGCCCAGAAGTGAGTGCTCTTCTGGGTCACCTTATCCATTGGGGGGTAGTGCAGACAGAAATGACTATTGATTCTCCATGCCCTTATGTTGTGAATTGTAGGTTATTTTTCATAGACCTGGGTAGCAGGATATTGTATATCCCATCTCATCACTGCACATTTTCCTACTCTTTGCATAGTAGTCAGGATTGTCTGAGGGAGAGATTTTTCCTGCAGTACCATATGGCCCCTTGATGAGCTTTACTGGCAGTTGTGTTAGAGTCTTTGAAGTTGGCTCAGAGTTCTGTCTAGACCCCTTTCCTTCAAAACACTCTTTTTTCTTTTGACTAACATTTTGACTTTTGTAAATTTTTCATACTTTTGTCCACTGTGAAATCACTTCCCATAACCAGCCCTGGACAAAATTTGTCTTAAGGCCACTTTATCACGTAAAAGAAAGGTGTAATAGTGACTCTTGGTGCAAAACATTTGTTGTTGAAATCCATGCAGTGGCTTTCAGTTATGCTTGTACTAGAGTCATGGATTCCTCTTGCATGGCTTCCTTGGTCAAGCAGTATTTGTGTTTAGATATTCTGTTCTAGTCAAGCTAGTCATCCTGCACAGTGGCATTTTAAAGGGACATCAACTCAATTCTGTCTAAACAGTTTTTGCATACTATTGTTACAGATCACGCTTATGATTGCCATAACTGAAAGAGATTAGCGGGAACATATTTCTCAATTAAAAAAATGTGCTCATGCACTTAGCGGCACACTGTGTATAGTCAATTTCATTGTTTTCTCTATTTCTCCCTTTTTCTTGGCGGGGTTTGTTCCTGTGACATAAGGAAATTGGGGGGTGGGAAAAGTGGTAGAGACATTTTAAAAAAAACAAAAAAGGAAAACGGGCAGCAGGATTCAGAGGCAAGTGTAGTACCTTAAAACTTTTTTTGTTTTTTAATTGGCTAGATTTCATCTTGTTCGTGTCCCTTTGAATATTTTTAGCATGTATGTGCAGCCATTATTTCCTCGTGGTTACAATTGCTTGTGCTTGTTCCAGATTTAAGTTTGCTATTTATTCTTGGTTTCAAAGAATCCATGTCTATATTATTAATACATTTTTTCAACTAAGTTTTTCATCTATGAAGCACTGGTAGGTTTTTTTAGGAAACACTGTGGTTTACTGAAGTTGATCTATACAACAGCACAGTGTCTTATTTTAAGAGTGCTTGTTAGCAAGCTTGTACAAGTTTAGCACGCCAGAACAAAGCAGAAGCAATAGGAAATTGTGTTATAGCTTTTGGCAGATTAATATGCACATTTCCTGGGGCTCTCGATTACTTCTGGGAGACTCGGATCTTCATTGTGACCGGAGTTCTTCGGTCAGTTTCTGATGTTAATGCTTGAAAGGAGTCACGAACTCTTTCTGACCCTTCAAAGTGATACTTGAAACTTGCACAAATTTCATCTCTCATTAGAGAGTAAAACGTCTTTCCTTTTTCTTTTCCCCCCAACCTGAAACTTGTCACAGTTCCAGGTACAATGTGACTTGAGTCAAACATGTGCACCAGGTTAGAGGATAATAGGAATTGGATGCCAAAAGCACATTTAGGATTAATAATAGATTAGCACTGATTTCTATTTCATGTGCAAAACTCCAAAAGGCAATGACGAATTTGTTGACGTTTCTATTAACTTAGAAGGATCTTGAATGACTGTGACCACCTCTAGCCTTAATTTATTTTGGGAGCAGGGGAAGGAGTAGAGGAAAGTCAGTGGAGTTCCCAGGATTATAATGGATATGGTCATCCTGACCCAAAAGACTCATGAGAAAAGAGTTCCCTTCAGATTTAAGCAGGAAACACGTAAAAGAATGCTTTGTACCTGTGCAATTTCACTGCATAGTAGAAAGCACAGTCCTGGTAATATTATGCTACTCTGGATTGTTTGGAATGTAACATGCAAAGTTCTGTTAAATTAGAATAATCTTCACTTCTAGCCTGTTTCTTGTCCTCTAGCTCATCACTCACCCAGTTTTAGTGGGTGGTCAAAGAGGACTCTGTTGAATATATGAAGGGAGAATAAAAATAGGAACCAGGCAACCAGAGGATCTGAATATGTGCTGTTCTCTTCCACTGCTGTGAATCCGAATCCCTCCCCAAAGGATCGCAGTTCTACAGAGGTGCTCCTTTTCCACTTATTTATTATAATTATTTGTATTGTGGTGGTGCCTGAAGGCCCCAACGAAGATGAGGGCCTGATTGAGGTAGGCACTGTATGAACACATAGTTCCTGCCTGTCAGAACTTAGTCTAAACGGATGAGGAGTGGGAGAAACAAAGTATAAATGCCCCAGTTTCACAGATGGGGGAGCCAACACAGAGAGACTAATACCCAGTGTAGACATACCCTTAAACCTGGGTCCGTGTGACCTGCACTTGCAAATCCATTGTTTCCAAGCTTTCCTTTTAGTGTCCACACTGCAGTGCAGCTCCCAGTGCTTCCTGTTCCTGGAAGTAGAGGGTGAATTTTGGAGAGAAAAGGGCTGGGATGCACAGGCCCAGGGGACTGTAGGACAGCACAATTGTGGGATAAGCTCCATACATGGACTTCTGCTATGTCCTCACAGCAAAATGAGCAGACTTGGAGCTGTGCTACAGCGGGATGTGAGCTCAGACCCATATCCCTGGAGGAGTCAGCAGGCCCACGCTCTGAGAGAGTTCTGGCGCATGTCAGATGGCTTTGTGTATGGACGGTAGGGGGTTGAGGCTTAAACATGAGTCAGAGCCCAGGTTACTATGGAGTGCAGACATATCCATAGAACTTGGCCACACAAGAAGTCTGTGGCAGGGCTGGGAAATGAATGCATATGTTGAGAGTCCCAGTCCACTTTCCTTTCCACGCTGCAGTTCATTTCCCTTTGTCACCTTCTGCATTATTTCATGTTGCTGAGAGTTTGTCCTATTAATATGGGCTAAGCATGGACTGGAAGACTAGTCCATGTGGTCTTTCAGGAAATGGGCAAGCTGTGCTGTGGGTTGTACCTCTTTCAGAAACTTTAAGAAGAGAATTGGAAAGGAAACCATAACAAGGAGAAAAAGAATGAAGTAAGGCGGAAGCAGGTGTAGAATAAATGTTCATACTTCATAATAAATTTTAAAACTCTTTGGAGGAATATTGCAGTTAACTGAGAATCTTTTCCCCTTAAATGTTTTCAAACTTTCCCAAAGGTTGCTTCTGGCGAGCTGTATCTTCCTCTTGATTATCTTTGCAGATAGGGTCTGTAGCCAGACTGCAAATGAGAGCTCTATCTTCTATACAAATAAATACAGGGATAGGACATGTTTTTAATTAGGACAATTGACTTTTGTCTTGCTTTTTTGGATGTAATAAAGACCTTATTTCTGTAAAGAGAAGACGGCTTCAGTGACTACAAATAGAAATGACACATATTGTACTTATTTTGATGTCTTCTTTTAAAATCCATAAAGGTAGTTTTTAGTATAAAGAGCATGTATCTCTCCGACAGCTCTCTGAATCTGTTTTAAAGTGTATCGGGAGGCGTAATATAATGGGCCCAATCTTGCTCCCATTGAAGTTAATTTTCCTTGACTTCATTCGGTACAAGATTAGGTCCTGTATCTCACTGACCAAATGTAAATATAAAATACCAAGTTGCTACAGGCTGACCATGAGAACACACACACCAGTTTGTGCTGCTGATTCAGAGAGTAGTGGCTTGCTAACCTGCTTGTAGCATTTTGCTGAACCCAACACTACAGTAATTAAACACAAAGGGTTTTGGATAGCGAACACATAGACCGAACCTTCTCTGAATGTCAAATAAAATCTGTTTTACATCAATCGCTCTGGGTTATTTTGATCATGTGGTGTCACGCCCACAGTGACATGATGTATTTTGACAGCCAACCCGATCGTGTTGCATGTTATAGAAGGACATGACAACTTTTTAAGGTGGATTCTTTGTTTTTTAAAGAAAAGCATGAGCTGTGCACAAAAAAAGTTTGGCAATATATTCGCTGTTGAAAACTTTGTGGGATTTTAGCCCCAGAGGTTCCATTTAAACTGATGTTATGATACCAGCAAAGCAGCATTTCTGACACGGAAATATATTTTTCTGGAAATGCTATATCTAAGGACAATGCACTTCTGGAAATTATGATTAGTGGGGTTTGTGGGAAAGTCATTGACTCATGAGTATTTAGCAAAACACCCAAACTTCCAGCCAGTCACAGCTACCCCTTTGTTCAGAATACACCATTTTATGTAGTGTCTCTCACATGGCTGGTTGGTTTACCTACATTAACTGCTAACTGAGTGATCAACAATGCTAAATTCTTGGCACTTTTCTGTCCGCATGTTTAAAGAAAATTTGAGAGACAGTGACAGCACAAATGTCTCATTGTTTATTGACCATTTTATATAAGCTTTTATTTCTGTCTTGGATGGAAACATGGTGAGATGAAGCTTGAAAGGAAGCAGAAGGATGGCCTTGTGGCTAATGAATTAGCCTAGGACTGAGAAGACCTGTGTTCAATTCCAGGTGAAGCTGTAGACTGAGTGACCTTGGGCAAATGACTTAATCTCCTTGTGCTTCCTTTTCCCATCTGTAAAATTGGAATAATAATCCTTCATTTCCCCACCCTTTGTGTGTCTTGCTTGTTAGGCTATAAACTCTTCAAGGCAGGGACTCTCACTGACTATGCTTCTGTACTGTGCCCTGCACAATGAAGTCCTCACACCTGGGGCTTTCAGGTATTGCCATAATAGTAATAATTAAAGAGCTAGCAGCAAGAAGCAGAGACCAAGGCAAAGAGCTATAGAAAGATTTGTGATATTATCCATTATTGTCCTGATTCCTTTAACAATGACATAGGCAAGAACCATAGTAGCATGATTTTTTTTATTGAACCTGAATAATTATTTCCTATTTATCTGTACTGTAGGTAAGGAAATCTTAATCTTGTTATGTGGCAGGTATGAGAAGCAGGGCTGGTGCAAGGAAGTTTCGGGCCCTAGGCGAAACTTCCACCTTGCGCGCCCCCCCCCAGCCCTGCGGCAGCTCCCCGCCCTGAGGCGCTCCCCTCCCTTCTGCCCCGAGGCCCCCCCCTGCAGCAGCCCCCCCCCCGGGGAGCCGTGCGGCAGCTCCCCACCCCAGCTCACCTCTGCTCCGCCTCCCTCCCGAGCACGCCGCCCCCGCTCTAATTCTCCTCCCCTCCCAGGCTTGCAGCGCCAAACAGCTGATTGGCGCAGCAAGCCTGGGAGGTGGGAGAAGTGGAGCGGCTGCTGCGCTGGGAGAGGGAGTCTGAGCCGCACGTGTCAGCGCGCCACTGGCAGCCCAGCCCAGGAACGCTGTAAAAAAAAAAAAACTTGGGGGCACCGCTTTTTGGCACCCCCAAATCTTGGCGCCCTAGGCAACCGCCTAGTTTGCCTTAATGGTAGCACTGGCCCCGATGAGAAGCTATATCTCTTTAGTAACTGTTCACTAATGTAAAGCCTTCTTGGTCCTTTGCTAGCCCTCCAAGCATAACGTATCATAGGTGGGTTTACATATCATATCATAACATATCATAGGGGCAAGAAAGGGAGGAATACATTTAACCTCCATTTCATGCTAATACAATAGTATGTAACTCTGGTGTAACTTTTTATAGTGAACTGTTAATTGGATACTAGAGCCTGCTAACTTTATAGTCTTGTAAAACCTCAATAAGCGAGGGAGACACATTTGTTTAGAGCTACCAAGGAGAAAAAAGAGTTTTTGTGTTGTTCTTGTAAATAAAGGTAAAAACTGTTGAAGGAGCTGTTGTGTTTTGATGTTGGGGTGGGTTCTTTTGTTAGAAAATTTCTAGATGTCAGACTGTGTGTTTTAAATAACAATATGATCTGACAGAAATGTCATGCAGTTGGTTTCATAAAATGGGCGTAATTGTACGTGTGTGTTAAGGAGAATTTAAATATAATTTTAAAGTTGCATGTTAATTAATTAGTTAATATTTATAATGTTGTAGTGAACAAAGGCTTGATCAGGATGGGGACCCTGTTAGCCAGGATCTGTACAAATACATAGGAAAACATGGTCCTTGCCTAAAGAGACCTCACAATTTAAGAAGACCAGTAAGACAAAAGGTGGAGGAAAGGGCAACAACATGCAAGCAGAGTGAGCGACAGTGATGGTTGGCAAAATTCATGTTGGTTCCATAGACCTATTCTGTGAAAGAAAGCTGGAAAAGGAAGGAAGGGAGAGAGGGGAAATAGAAAGGGAGAGGAAGGAGGGAAAAGAGATGGAGAGACAAAGAGTAGGGAATGAAGGAGAGAAGCATGAAGGTCCGAGAGCAGGGAGGCCGACAACAGAGGGAACATGAGGGAGAGTGCAGGAAGAGATTGGAGCTAATAGCTAACCAGCAGGAAGGAGAAGTCTAGTGTTTACACTGAAGAAAGTGATCTGGGGCCATCAGTTGTGTCCAGAAGAGGCAGTAAGGATAAAGGAGATGTTTGCTGCTATTTTAAAATGTAAGCAAAATCTGGAAGGAAGTATGGTCTCATGACTAAAGTCCAGGCCTGGGAGTCAGGAGATTTACTTTTATAGATCCATGCTTCTACTATTGGCTTTTTATCAGACCTTGGACAAGTCATTTTATCTCTCTGTGCTTAAGTTTCTCTGCCTATAAAATGGGCTTATAATGCTTATCTGCCTGCTGTGTGTAACCCAGTAGCGCTGAAGAGCACTTTGAGAGGTGAAATGGAAGATGGTATAGACGTGCAACTTATTTGTTAAAAGTGACATTTACAGTACTGCTAAAAACAGGTGAAAAGTGTTGGATTTCCATTCCCTCTGCTCAGTTTGGAAGATTCCTGCAAGGAGAGTGGGTTCTGTACAAAACATGGACCAGTAGAAGCAAAAGTATAGTCATCTTGTTTTAAAAAAATAAGAATAAGATTAAATAATATTTAAAAATGAACAAAACCTCTTTCACTACAATTCTACAGGTTTTGGATCTCCTCAGTCTCCTAAAAATTGTAGGGAAAATCCCCTATGGATATTCAGGGCCGGCTTTAGGCCAATTCCTCGGAATCGGGCCCCGCAGATAAGAGGGCCCCGCGCCTGTGCCTAAGAGGGCCCCACGTCTTAGGCTCACCTGGTGGCAGTCCGCTCCGGCGGCATTTCGGCAGCGGGGGGGGGGGGGGGGGGGGGTGGGCTCCGGGGTCTTCGGCAGCATTTTGGCGGCGGGGGGTCCTTTAGTGCCGCGGAAGACGCGGAGTGGACCCCCCACCGCCGAAGTGCTGCCAAAGACTCGGATCGCCACCGTATTCGAATCAGGCCCCGCAGGTCCTAAAGCCAGCCCTGTGGATATTGTCCCTGGCCTGGTAAAGATGATCAAAACCTAATTTTCCCATTTAAGGAACTTATGGAGCTTCCTGTTCATAAAATTAGTTTATCCTATTTCTGTACTAAATCTGGTATGTGCTGGATCACAAGGAAAAACCACAAAAGTTCTCCCTGGACATTATCAAGAAAGAGAACAGCTCTATTTGTGTCCACTTCCAGTACCCATGCTGCTGCTCCTTCAATTCATTCTGCTGAGCCTTACTACCCTGGGGAAGGGATCAATGCAAATACTGCTTGTAAGCCCCATTCCACCTCACCCCAGAGCACAGCTAACCACACTGACACAAAGAGGTGCAGGTTACTGATGTGTGCCATCATGGGTGAAAAGTTACTGATGGGTGCCATCATTGTTTTTTAGAAAAGTGCAAGTGTTCACATGCTGCACTTTACCTTAGGGTTGCCAACTGTCTAATCGCACAAACCCAAACACCTTTGCCTCGCTCCCTGCTCCATTCCTTCCCCTAGGCCATGCCCCAGCCTGTCCTTTCTCTGAGGCCCCGCCACCACTCACTCCATCCCCATTCTTCCATCGCTTGCTCTCCCCCACCCTCACTCACTTTCACCGGGCTGGGGCAGGAGGTTGAGGTGTGGGCTCTGGGCTGGGGTGTGTGGCCGAGGGGTTCAGAGTGTGGGAGGGGGCTCCGGGCTGAGGCTGGGGAAGGCGGGTGGGGTGCAGGAAGGGGGGGTCGGGTGCAAGCTCCAGCCGGGTGGCGCTTACCTCAGGCGGCTCCTGGAAGCGACTGGCATGTCTGGCTCCTAGGCTCAGGGGCAGTCAGGGGGCTCTTCGCACTGTCCCTGCCTGCAGGCACAACCCTTGCAGCTTCTATTGACCATGGTTCCTGGCAAATGGGAGCTGCGGAGTCGGTGCTCGGGGCAGGGGCAGCGCGCAGAGACCTCTGTGCCTAGGAGCCAGAAGACGTGCTGGTGCTTCCAGGAGCCGTGCGGAGCCAGGGCAGGTAGGGAGCCTGCCATAGCCCTGCTGCACCGCCGACCAGACTTTTAGCACCTATTAAAATCTCCCGGGTTGCTTTCAATAGCCACCGGGAGATCGAGGCTGATTCCAGGAGACTCCCGGCCAATCTGGCAGGGTTGGCAACCTTCCTTTACCTGCATAAATAACTAAAGTGACAGTGAAACAGCCCTTATGATTTTTATAAATCAAATCCCTTGGAGAGCAAATATATCATTTCCTTAACTTTTAAGATGTGTTAAGCGTATATAAATCTGTATATTGGGCCTTGAGGGACTGCTCTCCTGGACTCATACAGGTGCACACAGTAGTAAAAGCAATAAAACACATTGAGTGGTTGGTGTAGTTTTGTTTCATTCAAATCAATTAGCTTGTCTTTATGTGTAGAAACCCCCATGCTAAAGATGACCTAGTTCCTTATAAAAAATGAAATAAAATCCTGTGTGTCTGAAGAGTGTAGGAGGGTTAGAAAGTTGTCATTTCTAGCTGTCTGATTTGTCCTTCAGGTTCTTCTCAGGTAAAAGGCATGTGTAACTTTTATAAATAAAGTAACGTGACTGTTTTTAGTTTGGAGTACGTTGCTTCCATGCCCATCCTGTTTATTGGGCCACTCTAACGGCTGCAATCAGTTGTGGTTTTAAACAGAATGGCTAATACTTTGGAGCAGCATAGGGAGTTTGTTTATTCAAAGTGACATGGTCAAGTATCTTGAAGCCAAAATAGAATGCGCCACAAGAAAAGGGGTGTAATATGATGAAGAACATTCTCCAGATTACAAATATGTGTGTTCCTTTAAATTAGTAATGAGGAAATAAAAACAAATAAATGCTGTTTTTGTGGGTTTGACTTTTCTTGTTCTCTGCTGATTGTTTAACAAGCACACGTCTCCAGATCCGCACATGTGCTTGCTGACATTATTGATTCTGGTAGATAAATAAAGAAGTAAAGCAAGGAAAGCCATGTTGGCTTCCTTTTTATTAGAAACCTTCAGGAAAAAAAATCCAACACATGTCAAATGGAAAAAGGTGGCATCAGGGAAAGACATATTAATTTAAAAATTCTTCATGTTATCAAAACTGTGGGCAGGATTCTTTCCTGCACCTCAGGCATGATGCAATTTAAACAGGCAGCTCTAAATTATGCCAAGTACACAGTGTCCCTTAAAGACCCCAGACAGTGGAGGATAGGCACAACAGAGCACACACGTGAATTGCAGGTCTGGTGCTGACAAACTTGCTCCCAGCAGAGTTCCTCTACACAAGGGGAACTTTCTGCTGGGCATATGCTGCTAGATTGCAGTCCAGATGTGCAAAGCGGTCTTAAATTCAGCAGTGTGTGGTCACTTCATACCCATTCACATAGGTGCTGGAACTAGGGGTGCTGAGGGTGCTGCCGTACCCCCTGGCTTGAAGTGATTTCCATCATATACAGGGTTTACAGTTTGGTTCAATGGCTCTCAGCATCCCCACTATGCAAATTGTTCCAGCACCCCTGCCCATGCACTTATATGTACATATAAAAAAGTAGGTAAGGCTTAATAAACATAAACTTTTAGTTTTCTATAGATAGTGTAAATGCTTTGATGTGACACTCTAAATGTACAGCCTTGGTTACGTATCTTATATTCCTTCCCTCAATTCTCGGTTCCGGCCGAGCGGTGGTGGCCGGCGGCCGAGCACTGCCGGCCCCAGCGGCTCCAGCCCAGATCCAAGCCCCACGACCCCTCCCTATTTTCCCGGACATGTCCGGCTTTTTGGAATTTCCTCCTGGACGGGGATTTGAGGACCAAAAAGCCGGACATGTCCGGGAAAATCCGGACGTATGGTAACCCTACTCACACTGGCGTCCACCACCTTGGTTGCTACTTGCTTCTTTAATAAAACAAGCTTATTAACAAATGAAGATAGGCTTTTAGGTGAGTTCCAATATCAAGAAATAAAGTTAAAAATGGTTGCAAGCAAATAAAAGTGAAAACATACATCTAAAACTTAATCAAGCAAGTTTTGTTTCAAGGCTTTGTTCATGATGGTCTCTCACCCACTGTCTTCTACAAAGACGGTGATAGACTGCGCTCCCCGTCACCTCCGGTCAGGCTCTCTTTCAGAGGCCCAGAGGTGCTGATGCATTTGTTGTCTTAGGCGAAAGAGGTAACTTATGGTTTTCTGCCCTTTCTTTTATAGTCCAGTGAACCTGTGAAGTGGATTCTTCTGAAGGTTATCCCTCAAAGCAAAGTTATTTCAAGCAGTAAGGAAGGCGAAATGGAGTCTGGTGGTGAAGGAGGCTCCATGCTCTTTTGCTGCCCCACCCCCGAAACTTGTGTTTGCTGAATTGCAAATTGTTCTATTCCTACCATCTCCTCCCCCTGCTGTCTTGATGATCCTGTTTGCTACTTATATGTAAACTGAGGTAAACAAACATTTATGTATTTAGGATAGACCTATTTAACAACTTTTACCTAGCCAGGACTATGTGATTTTTAACATGTGCTAATAATTTCATACAGGGGGAATTCATAACTTTACATATTATATTGCTACATACATTTCACCATGATAGTATTGACCAGCGAGTTATTAGTTTTCAATTGATATCTCACATGGCAGATTTTGTATGAAGATTATTACAATAGTGTGTAGGTTATGAGTATAGGGGTGCTTTAGGCCACAGACTTGGAATCTTCTTCATCTCCTACCTATACCTCCAAAGCTCACTGTCAGTACTGAGAGACAGGATAACCAACTGTGGCTTGATTTTCTTGTGTACTGCTTCCCTGTTGACTGCAGAGCCCTTCATTAACATTTGATTTTGTATGTCAATTGGCATTCATTGTGTTAGTGTACAATGCTTAATTTACATCACAGCAGAGAGAGAGATGCATTCCTTACCTCCTGTCTAGAGGAAAACCTGTTTTTTCACCTCTGCTGTTTACTAGTGCCTTGACACAGACTTCAAAAACATATTTTGTGTGTGTTTATAAAACTCCTTACACAGTATCTGTACATACATTTCACAATCCCTCGGGGGGAGGGATAGCTCAGTGGTTTGCACACTGGCCTGCTAAACCAAGGGTTGTGAGTTCAATCCTTGAGGGGTCCACTTGGGAATCTGGGGCAAAATCAGATCAGCAGATCAGGTCCTGCTAGTGAAGGCAGGGGGCTTGGACTCAATGACCTTTCAAGGTCCCTTCCAGTTCTAGGAGATGGGATATCTCCATTATTTATTTATTTTATTTATAATGATATTAAGGACCGCAGTGTGACCCCAGCTTTCATATAAGACCTCTTGATATTTTTTGGTAAACCAGAATGTACATACCAGAATCAAAATATTCCTGTAATCCTCTCCCCAGTTGGCATCTTGGGTCCCACCTACCTCACAGGCATGTTGCGGGTTAAATACATTAATTTATTATAGATGGTTAGATACCACGGTGACGAGCATCATAGAAACACTCATAATAAAAATGTGTCTGTGCAGTGCACAAAGTCACAAGACTGTCTGTCTGTCTCTGTCTAAAGGCTTTTATATTGCTGCTCATCACTACAGTATCTGAGTGCCCTCCATGTAAATCAATAGGAATGGCAAAGTCCCTAGTGGACTGCATGGAATCCCTGACTGGCACTTCAGTGAGTTACAGTAATCCACCCTGGAGGTGACTAATGCATGGATTACTGTGACTCGGTCCTCATCTGGAAGGAAGGGACAAAGTTTCCTAGAAAGCCAGAGGTAAAAGAAGGCATTTTTGGAAATTGAGGCTACCTAGTCATCCAGGCTTAGTGAGGAGTCAAACAGGATCCAAAGGTTTTGTGCCACTTTGACAAATGGGGTCTGTCTGCCTTCAGTGGACGGTGGAGACAACATGGCAGCTCACTAGAAGCATATTCAAACTGTCTGCATGCATAGCTCCTAAAATACCCAGGGTTTTAAAGAAAATAGATATCTTAGAGCTCCTCTAAATAATTGATGGGAAGAATTCAAGAAGAGCTCTCAGCCCCTTCCCTGCCCCATCCTTCCCACAGCCCAGCACAGAAGGCTGGTCCAGGCTGCTTCATAAGAGTACCATCTTTTGGATGTAAGCCAGATGTCTTGGAGGACGTAAAGGTCTAAGCCATAGTAAATCATGCCAAAAATTATTCTTAGTCAATGAAGGAAATGAATGATTAAGTGTACATGGGATTCATGAGTGGCTAACATGTTATCAGTGCTGGTATTTAAACTATGTACGGCATATCAGAGAGAAGTAAAGCATTTCCTTATATCTGTGTCTGCCTTTCTTCTTGGCTTTGATTTGAAGATAAGACTTGGACTATAATGAATCACTATTACCGAGATAATATGATTGATTAGGCCTATTACTGAACAAGTAGGCAAGATACTTGCAGCACAAAGGTGGACTTAAACTTTGATAACTCTAGGGTTGTGGTTTCTTGTAAAGTTAGCTTTTCCATCTATAAAGTGGGATTTTTTAACTCCTTAAACCTGTCTGGTTGTCTGCAGAGTAAAGAAGGGCAATATAACCAAATACACTAAATGTTCTGCTGGTTTTAGACTTTTTGTGTTAACCTTAGTTACATATTCTGTGGATAGGTCTACACAGAATTTGAGACCAAGCTGGATAGAGCCTCTGAGCTTGGGTTGATAGACTCGGGCTAGTGGATCTCATGGTAGCACCCTTAGAATAGCTGTATAGGGAGCACTTTGAAGTTGTAGCTTGTGTTGGAGCTCAGGCTCTGAAGCCCATCCTTGTTGCCAGGCTTTAAACCCTGAGCTCCAGACCAAGCCGCAACTTCAAAGAGATGTCTGTGCAGCTATTTTTAGAGCACTAGCATGAACCCCACTAGTCTGAGTTTGGGAGGCTTGGTCCCACCCGGTCCAAAATGCTGTATAGACATATCGCCAGGTGACAGAGGCCAGGTAAATATCTAAAATAGATTCCATTGTTAAGTGACATTCTTTCCTCTCCATTTCCATTTCATTCAGAATGTGGTGAAGCTTAAATGTTTACATGATATAAAACTGTATACAGATATATAAGCTATATTTTAAAGGTGTAATTCCCTGAAGGAGGTGATCAGATTAGGTAGATATTTCTGCTCTGCTCACCTTTCAAAACATCAGGGATTAGCCCATATGAAAGTGTGTACAGGGAATGGGCAAGAGCAAATGAGATGCCTTCCCTTGCCTTACTGGTGATTCTGTCATACCCAAAGGAGCAGATCCTGCAACACCTACTCGTTCAGGTAGGTCCTACTCCGATGATTAGACCCAGTGTGATTAAAGGGATACTTGCACATGTAATGGATCAAGCCCTCAGTCTTTGCATTTCTGAGAAGGAAGAACTGTTCCAAGTCTAGCACCAGCAGTGGCTCTCATCCCCACACTTGTCATTGTGGTTGGGCAGGGCAGCTCAGGAAGAGCAAACACTGTAGCCTTTCAGAGCCTTTCACAAAAGTTGCTCATATCTGTATTTTCCAGACACACTCAGATGTCCTGTGATTGCCTGAGGTACAATGACTGGAAGCTCCTACTGGGGATGGTGCATCTCTGCAACCTATCGCCAGCACCAGGTGGTGGCTTTATTACATTGGTCTAATTGTTCTGATGTTTCTTGTGCCCAGTTGCAATTAATCTTTTGTGAGCATGTCCTATCATCAGGAAGATATAATCCAACACTCAGGCTTGAAAACACTCTCTCAAACTTGTCTTGCAACATGCAGGGAATCCAGGAGCAAATTACTATTGCCCATTAAAAAAACTCCCATGGTGACTCTTAAAATGATAGACTGAAGACCTGCTTCAAGCAGATAAAGTTGTGTCAAAAATGTCCTGGAAGAGTTTGGGGGGTAGCCCGACCAAATAAGGTGAGACAGGCAATTAATAAGCTACATCAAGGAATCAATGGAGTTCGGGGTAGCTGACTTCCAGTGCATCCATACTGGGGATACTCCATTGCTTTTGCCAAATTGAAGTATTATTTTTTTTCCCCATCCTATCCAAGTTGCTTCAGGCCTGAGATCCCAAACTAATTGAGAAGTCTTTCCATTGACTTCAGTGAGCTTTGGGTTATGCCCCAAAGGAAGATAACACTCCAATTATAGATTTGAGGAATGTAGTATACTTTATAGGACAGACTGTATACTTCTGAGTCATACAGGAAATACACTCTTGGCTTGAGGCCATAGGCTTCCCAATACAGAATCAAACATAAATCTTATTGAACTGCTGTATGGCTCCACCACCTACATACAATGTATGACATTGGTGCGGGCATAATTCGCAGCAGTAGTGGTTCTCTGATGCGTTTGCTTTAGGGATATCTCAGGGTACAGCTCATCTGAAAGAGATTACAAGTACAGCCAGAATTAATCAAGTCTCACAAGAGAATCTTCATTTTGATTTCATGTCACTGATTCTTGGAGATGCTAGGCAATTCTAGAACATGTCTAGTCATGGCAAATGATGGTTTTTGTGAACTAACTTGGCTGTAAAGATCCTTATTCTACCTGAATGGCAAAAGTAACGTATTATCCTGACTATAACTTTCTGCTGCAATACGGATTTGGATATTGCTGAATTTGAAGGGATGCACATAGTGGTAATTTTTTCTAGACAACAAAAGTAGGACAGATTTGTCTAACTTTAGCTGCACTTATGTGACATAGATAGTAATAATACGGAACTCTGAAGTTGTTACATTTTTGTTGACTTAAATTCCTACTGGGGTAGGGATGGAGTTCCTTTCACGTTACCTGTCTCAGGAATTCTAGCAATGCCTTCATAATTTTCCATTACATTTTATTATTGAGCGTTTGTTTTGTCTGTGGTTTGTTCTGTCTTGTCTGCCTAGCTGCTTCTGTAAGATATGTGGTTGTTTGTCTTGATTGTCTGATAATATCAATCAAGGGATCTTTCTGTTCAAATTTGTTAATGCATAAATACAGGAAGCTATTATTTGTAGAACCTTTGTGGTCTGTGTTCTATGTGGTATTGAGATGCTAGTATCATTCCTATTATGGAGCAAAATTGCATGCCCCTCTCTTTATAAACTTGATATATGCGATTTGTGTAATTGTGCCTTTAAAATAAAAAAATAATTATAAAAAAATTAGATTATGCAAGTAAAATTGAGACATTTACCATTTGGGGCCTTTTTTATGCTCATGTAAATCTAAAGTGACTTTTATAAAAAGTAAAATTTCTCCAGTGATTAGAGGTCAGTGGATTTGTACTCATAGATAAGAGGTCAGGATATGGCCATGAATGCACTCCTCAAGGTATGTAGCAGGCTTTGGAAGAGTTTGTCTCTTGGGTAGGTGCTTTCAACTCCTGCACTGTTGGGGACCCAAGAGCCAACCAGCACATTCCCCAAAGTGGTAGTTGTAACCCGTGAGAAGACGTGGCCAGGATGCCTTAGAGAGATGCTGAACGGAAATATACCTTTAGGCAGTCTCTGCCAGTGGGATTCCTATTAGATGTTTTACAACAATCTATGGCCACATTCAGACAAAAAAAGGAAATAAAAACCCTAATACGTAGAAAGACATTCCTGTTGGCCTGTTTTAAAGCAAAGTGAATTCTAGGGTCCAATCTTGCGACCCTTACTCACCAAATTATGTTGTCTTATTTCAGTGAGACTACTCACACAGGTAAATGTTACTTATCTACTTAAAGCTTACAGGATTGGGTCCTAAGTCTTCACCTCTATACTGCTGTTAGATAAAAGTTTTATTTAATGCTACTCCATTAAATGTAGCTTTGTTACAACATATTAAATTGCTTTAAATGTAATCATCCTCCACATCATGCTTTGAGTTGATCATTGCCATATTTGTAAAAGTTGTGGTATAAATGCTGTTGAAAGCATTTTCTTGGCTTGTTGCAGTCTATGTAGTACAATGCATAATACAGCCATGTATTGGAAGGGCGTCAGTTCTTTTAGTAAAACGATTACAGTGCTGGAAGTCTCAGTGTAAAGATGCTGAAATGCATAAGTCTGGAATTAGCAATGATGTAAGGACTTCTAAAACTGAATTTTAGGAAAGTAAACCAATTTCACTGAGCTAGATTTATACCATTTTACTTCCAAGATCTTTTTTAGCTATTGCTCTAATTACTTCAAATGTCCCTTGTCACACAATCTAGATAAAGCTAAGTGACTACAGTTTACTCTTGTTGCTATGCTCTGGATTTTAAAGGATATTTTGAGGATGGGATATGTTTTTTCCTGGGGGCGCAGCAGCAAAAAAAAGGGCATTGCCTTGATAAAGACAGAATGTTGGAGGTAACTATGAACTCCAAAGTGAGTCAGAGCTGTTTTTCATATTTCATGTTTTTCATAAATCCTTAACAGACTTTGAAAAGGGTGAACTCCAGCTGGCTATGAAAGTTCAAGTCATAAAGAAAGCTCTGAAATGAGCACACAAGATTATTGTGCTTATCCTGTAAACCTCAAATCTCATTTACGAGCTCAGATTTTTAAACATATTTTCAAATCTCATTGTGGGCAAGAGATCTCAAGGCCAAATTCTGGCTTTCTTCAGATTTTAACCCAAGACTTCACTTGAATGTGGACTTGAATTCTGGCTGACTGAGGTGAATAAATGAAAAGAGGCAGCTGCCATTTTGTGTTCATATGCAGCTATCTATAGAGAAGCGATGCTATGCACTCTTGTGGAGACTTTACCTTGGTTCTTCCTTGTTTTGTTGTTAAAAAATAAAGGTCTGCTGGACTTGAAAGTATGAGACAGGATCATAATCTTTGTGTATGAGCAGACATAACACATAATTATCTGACTTGTCCAGCATGCAGATAGAACTAGTACTTGCAAAAGCAGCTGGTGGTTATTCATAACCAAAGCTCACAAATAACCAGCGGATAGCTATTATTATAACAACTCTATGAAAATGAGCAAAACCCAAGAAGTGTTTTTGGTCTGTTCCACTGAGGATAGTAGTTTCTGAAAACAGTGAAGCTATAGAATTGCTTTATCTGTGTTCAGAATGAAGATGAGGCACAGTTAACTTGGTATTTAAAATCCCATTTTGTTTAAACCATCTGAAGAAAAACACCTCCAAGGTGTCAAAGAACTTATTAACAGTCCACTATTCATATATCTTTTCAAAAGTGAATGTACGTCCATGGAACTCCATAAAGGACTAATTCACCACAATCAGCATTTAAGGTCTATCCCCAAGTCAGGACATATCAAAAATGTTTTATGATACTTATCCACCATCCTGGCCTGTAGTGCAAAAATTAATTTAATCTCTAAACTGGAAAACCTGTACTACAGAGAAACACTATGAGAATGTTTAAAGACAAATATATTTATTTTGAACAATGAATTCGTTCATTCCCATCAGCAACTTCTGAGATGCCATGGTTTCCAGCTATGACAGTATTATATAGGTAGCTATCATGTTTCAGTGTATTAAACATTTGTCAGATTGCCTCCCTTTCAAATTCTCTCAACGAGCATGTGCCGCTCTATAGTCTGACTTTATTGGACTCTGTTGAGATATGTATGGATGAATGCTGTTTTTGTATTCTATTTTACTGTAATACAGCACGTGGGAAGGTAGGAATGAGGGATCATTTTTGCCTCAGCAGGTTATTGTTAGTTCTGTGACTCCTTAGATTATACTAATATATGAGTTAATCACTTTCTTTTGTGTTGTGATGGACTCTCTTATATATCAGGATGAGAGGATAGCTATTTGGCCGGTAATTAATCTAGCTTTCGATTCCTGGTTTTTAAGAATTTATTTCTTTTCCCTAAATATACAGTTAAACCATGATATTAGGGGCTTTGTCTTGTATATGGAACTATACCCCTCCCCTCCCGAAAAAACAGCATCTTGATTTTTCACACTTGCTATCTGGTCATCCTACCTTTCAGTATCTCTTAGAAATTCTTCTGCATAACTACTATGCAGCGGAGACTGGTGGGAGCATGCTTGGTTGTGAGAGAGCAGGCCATTTACATGGAACGCTTTCCTGGAGCGCTTGAATTACTCTCAGAGGATTAAAGGTGCTAAAAATAACTGTAGTTTGGGGCCCACAACTTCAACTCCCCACAAGGGAAGGGGACCATAGTTTGGGGAGCCTATGTCTGTCTACTCAGGGGCTGTACTACCAGCTGAGGAATAGAAAGCTTGGCTGGACCATTGAGAGAGTGACTGTTCGTGTCCTTGCTTCACGATATGTAAGGATTGTGATGAATTTCTCCCAGGATCATTGGCAGTGGGTTGTGCTCTGAGCCCCCCATGATGGGAAGATACCTAGGAGTATCTGTGGCTTCAAAGCCACTGATACTTTGCATAGTTTCTCTCCTCCTGTAGTGTGACCAGATGTCCTGATTTTATAGGGACAGTCCTGATTTTTGGGTCTTTTTCTTATATATGCTCCTATTACCCCCGTCTCGATTTTTCACACTTGCTGTCTGGTCACCCTATCCTCCTGTGAGATTCTGAATGGTGAGTTTTGTCTCAGAAGATGCCTGGAGGCTCTTCTGAACTCAATCAGGAGGAAAGGAGAATGAAAAGGAAATCCTGCCCTAATTCATACACAGTCAAGGCACCTTAGAAATGTTGAAGATAAGTGTATAGATTCTTTAGATAAAGGCAGGCCATGTGTGATGTTGGTGGCAAAGAATAGCATGGACTTTGAGTCCTTCTCCTCTCCCTTGAAGGCACCATGATTGCTAAGGGAATTCTTAGAGCAGTATGAAACATGATTGAAGGGCAGGAGGGAATTGATTTAGGTGGAAAAATCTAATTATGTACAGCTTGCTTAAACAGCAATGACAAAGTGAGACAAAAGGAATGTGTTACCTAAAAGTTCAGTCATCCCCATTAAAAGTTCAGCATTTGCTAATAGTTACCGTGCAGCATTGTCTCAACACCACATATTTCCCCTATGTTTAGAACAGGAAAGAACTATTTGGGAAATCATAACTTCTGAAGTGGGCAGTATTGGATATAAAAGGCAAACCCCAAGAAGCTAGGCTCTTGAGAAATTTCAGTAGGAAACAGTCCTGCATAGGTAAGGGAATGGAGTAGATGACCTCCCATGTTTTTCCATTTCTAACTCCTTGATTTCCCAGCATAAAGTGTCCCAAGTTTGATGCTCACTGGTCTACGTAAGTCTCAATATTATTTAATGTTACAACTGTTTAACCAAATAAAAAGCATTTTTTTGGCCTGGCCTGGCCTGGCCTACCAGGGTTGCAATTTTTGTCTTAAAAAAAAAAAAAAAAAGTTAAACAAGACACTGACTTACATCCTGTGTCTAGTGTCTAGGACAGAGATATACTGATCTGAAAGGGCTGGAGGCCTTGAGGCTCTGTTCTGCCTTATTGGCACTATCAGCATAGGCTGTGTGGTCATATATCTTTTAGGCATTTTGACAATTTAAAGGGCAGTTAGAACAGCCCACATAGTTAATTTTACTTTTTTTTTAAAATTCAAAGGGAAGAGAGAGCGCCAAGGGATAATTTATTAGAGCACAAAGTGCCCCCCTTTTTTAAAGTAACCCCCCCCCCCAAACATGCTGGGTTAACTCAGAATGATTTTTATTAAAGTGGAGAGAGAGGTAACCTGTTACTTTCCCACATTGAAATGGGCACAATTTACTCAAAATGGTTAACGGTTAGAGAAAGGTGGTAAAAATGATTGCTATTTTTAACCAAAAAGAATCATAGTAATAAGGTTGCAACAGTCAAAAAGCACCATTCAAAAGCAGAAGAGTTCTTTAGGCATGAAAAAACAATCATCAAAGAAGCGCCAAATTGGACTACAGAGCATCTAACCCCCTGTAGCTGCTGGAGGCTGCAGGGACCTCCTGACCCCCAGATCAAAGGCTAATTGAAAACCCTTTCCCATGCCGTGCTGAGAAATTAAAAGTCAGCACCTATGCTGTGGCTGCAAAAGCAAAATACAGTAGTAGGAAAAATATAGGATGATACCTTTTTGCCTGGAGAACAGAGTGTTTCCATTGTAGAAAAATAAAAGTGAGGTTTTTACCCACGAAAGCTTTATGCCCAAATAAATCTGTTAGTCTTTAAGGTGCCACCAGACTCCTTGTTGTTAAAATAAACAGCGTTTACTAAAACAGCTCAACTGCTCTTCCATCAGCCCGGTGAAATAATACTGAAGCAATGTTATATACATATTTATCATTTCAGTCCAAATATGAAGCTCAGGGCACACATTCTTTAACTAATTTTTCTACTATCGGGCAGGGCAAGTGTACAACAGTTTACTAGATGTAAAATGCAAACAGGCAGAAGGTAGGAAAAAACAAATATGTTAAGGTCTCTAGGTTAGCACCTGAGCTGCATCAGAACTACATCTCTTCTCTTCCACTCCCAAATCCCAGGGCTAGCTGGAAGCTTGTTTGGCCCCAGAATGACTGAGAACAGCCTTGAGTTAGCTCAAAATTGTGCCAAGCTGCAACTGCCCGCCAGGAGCCATTCTGCTGTGCTCCAGCCACGCTTCCCTGGCCATAACTCTGAAATGCCCCCTACACTGCGTAGCCAGCTGAGCAATTCTAAGTGTGTTTTATGCAACTGGAGCAGTGCCAAGCAACCTTAAAAAGAGCCATGGTCTGGCCTGTGTGTCTGTTTTAAAAAACCCAAACAAATATAGCTGAAAATAAGCTAGCTATGTGTTCTTGGAAAGTCTGACATACTGCAAGTAATGTTTGAAAACATAGCCTGGTCGTGTACTTCTGACAAAATGAGTTCTTAGGATGCAGTGGGTAATCAGAACATAGAAGTAATTCCCTATATGTAGGGATTAAAATGAAGCCATGTACATTGGAGCAAGTTTTGGTAACATGACCAATGTGTATATTGTTCACTTTTCTGAGAGGGATAAAAGAAGATTAAAGAATAAATAGGAAACTTAATTAGACATATTACTAGAAATCCCATTGGAGTACTTGCTAATGGAAAGTGATGGTCAAAAAGAGATATTACAAACCATCCTGCAAAGAGTATCAGTAAAGTGCTTTCTGATGGATTGCACTTTGTTTCATTGCCATGGAAAACACCCCTGGTATTTGTACGAAAGTTCAAGTTTGGGGGGTGTAATTGGTTTCACGGTAGACAGAACATTTTACATATTTATTTCCTGCCTTTTCTCTAATTAAAACTTCTCAAGTAATTGGTGTCTGGCTGAGAGGCAATATGGCTAGAAATAAAGTTCTTTGGTCCATATTCATTTAGGGTAATATACAACCCCTGCAGATAGCCAGCACAAGGCCCAGGGGGTGTAAGTGGGGTTTAAGCAGTGCATAGGTCTTGTGCTATGTCTCTGCAGTGGAAGTGAATTTCACCCTTAGTGTTGAACTTAGACTGAATATTGTTCTTACAGCCTCACTGTGGGTTGAACGAAAACTGAATAAGGACCTATGGACTTGGCCCAAGTTTTGGTTGCCTCACTCTCCATGACTAATTTGTTTTTTATACATATTTAAAAATTAAATTATCCATCCATGAACAAGGCTATTCCAAATTAAGAGAAGTCTGTGTGGTAGGCAACTTCAAGAATATGGTTGTACTAGGAGGATGTTATAACATCAGGCTGGGCTGGCTGGAGAAGAAGGCAGCCATGTTGTTTTTGCTATCCATTATTATTTGTATTATGGTAGCACCTCGTCCTGGACCAAGACACCATATTTTTATTGTGAAATTTTTTTAAAAATGTCATTATTTAAACTATTTGGGCAACTACCATTAGCAACGATCAAGATATGATGGATCCACTCTGTTCCTGTTGCCTTTTCTGTATTGGGCTGCCTCTCATTCTTTCCTGAAAGTATTAAATAGCCATAAAATTCCTGACAGTCATTCTTTCATTCATTCATGAGATTTAAGGAAGAAGTACAGGAAGAAAGATCTCTGCCACAAGTCTAATTTGTAATGCAGTTATTTCCAAAGTATATATTGAATTAATAGCCAAACAATCAATAGTTTTAGCATCTCCACAACTATTGCTGCACAGGGATGAATTAGTTTGAACAAGGTAATGAATTAATTCAGAAGTAAGGAGCATCCTTATAACAGACTTTACTAGAACATCTTCAACCATGTTTACATGAGTGCTGGGTCAAGCTCCCAGTGAATTGATTAAGCCCTGTCAGAGACTGAGATTTTTCAGAATGAAAAGAAGTCTATCCTTTATGTCATGGAGATGTTGTCTGTTATATTGATGGTGTATTAATTATATTGATCACTTCAGAATTCTCAGTTAACAATCTCAGGCTTGGTAGGTTCTTGTCTCAAGGTCAGGCCCTGCTGGGAGCCCTGATGTGCCATGGTTGCAACACTCATACTGAGAAAAAACCTTCCTGATTTGCATTAGTTTTATTAACACAATTAGTAAAGTCAGAAACTCTCCAGCCCAGCAAGTTAGATAGAGATGATACAGATTGAGCGTCTGAGCATCCATACACTCATGCCATCCCTTACAGAGCAACCTGAAGTGTTAGTCATTATCTTCCTCCTCCTCATCGTTTTCCTTGTCACCATCACCCTGGCATCTCCCAAGAGCTGCATCTCCCCTGGCACAAAGGCCAGGATACAACTTCTATAAGGTGTTTGGCTAATGCCAGTATGCCTAATGCATATTCATCAGGGGTTTCATCCCCTTTTCCTTGTTTGTATTTCCTCACCCTGCTAATGTTGGGATGCCTTTTTCCCATAGGTTACTATCCCATTTACATCAAGCTTATTAGATTATATGTCAATTACTTAGCATGGCACTCTTGTGATCAGACATCTGCTGATGTTCCTAACTTAAAATATCCCAAGCTGGTATAAAATAGCATCTTGTGGTTACCTCTCAGCAGTTTAGTCATTACAGCATTTTATCTTGTGATATCTTATGATCTAGGGTTCCTCCTGGTTAGCAGCTTGTGATAAGGCTTTTGGGCCGTATGCCTTGTTTAGTTAAGCTATTGTCTTACAGGCCTTGGAGGCTCATTACATTACTGCCTTAACTTATACCCATGCCTTACCCAACAAGTACTTATACCTAGAGGCTACAGCAGGGTTTCTCAAACTTCATTGCACCGCGACCCCCTTCTGACAACGAAAATTACTACAAGACCCCAGGAAGGGGGACTGAAGCCTGAGCCCTCCCGCTCTGTGGGGTGCTTAAGCTTGAGGGCTTCAGTTCTGGGCGGTGGGGCTTGGACTTTGGCTTCAGCAAGTTTAAAGACAGCCCCGGCGACCCCATTAAAATGGAGTCATGATCCACTTTGGGGTCCTGACCCACAGTTTGAGAACCGCTGGGCTACAGAGGTAATCTTCCCGATATGAAATAATGTAACACCATTTTAGGCAGCCTGAAACAGCACCTACTAAAATAGTTGTGACCTGGCCCCATATAGCTCAATCATTCTAAGCTCTGAAACCTGATGATGCCACTCTCCAGTTCAGGTTATCACATCACTAAGGCAAACAAGAGAGCATCTATTTTGCCCATGTATGTACCACAAATGTAGTAATTCCACAAACCAATGGACACACAAACAAATACAGAAATAGTGGCATTCCTAAAAAGGCCTTGAATCACTTTTCCCTTTAAATAATGCTGAATGCAAATGCTAAATACTGGGCTAGATGACCTCTTGAGGTCCCTTCCAGTCCTACAAATCTACGATTCTATGAATAGAACAGTACTTTTCCTAACTAAGCTAAAATATAATAATAAGATTCTTATAATAATCTAAAAGTTTAGTCACTACAGAAAAACAGACATTGTGTTCTGCCCGTGATATTTCATAGAATCATACAAATGTAGGACTGGAAGGGACCTCAACGTCATCTAGTCCTGTCCCCTGCACTGAGGCATGACTAAGAATTATCTAGACCATCCCTGACAGGTGTTTGTTTCTTTAATTGTCACAAGTGGGAGATGAGTGTGGATTTAGGGTAGTATATAACCATAACTTTGTACACAGACTGTAATTAAAAATGTAATAAAGCCCTGTCTACAGAATGGGTTTCATACTCTTGATTGAACCATAGTTCCAAATTTGTTTTTCTCCTTAGAATTCTTTCTCAGATCTTTCCCCCCATCACTGAGTGTACTTATGATGATGAATCTTTTGTATATCCCTTATTATGCTAGAAAGTATAAATAGAGGGTCAAATTTAGCTCTGGCATAAACACTGACTTCACTGGAGTTGTAGTCACTAGTGCCAGGTCTAAATTTGGCCCTCCGTATCAAACTCTTACTTAAATTTCCCTCCAACAGTCCCTTTTCCATCTCTATTAAAATGTGACTTAAGATAGAGGTTATACATGCAATGTCATAGCTGTATTGAAAAAGCATGGAAATCCTTGCCCATTATCTCTCTTCTCCTGCTGCATAGAAATTCTCAGCCTTGAGAAACTTGTTTCATAGGCATGATTTTTTTTCCTGCAAACTTCTAATTCCCCAGATTGATTTTGTCATTGTAGTAATTGAGAGTTTACTGAAGAAAAATGAGGCAACCCCTTAATGTGACTCCAGAAAATAGTTAAACTAGAGGTTCCAAGCTGTGGCCTGTGATGGTGTGGCCGGTGGAGAGCTGGCCTAATCCAAAGCCAATCAAAGTCAATGGAAAGATTCCCATTGACCTCAATGGGTTTTGGATGGGAGCCGTAGTGCTGGCTCTCAACCTTGTTTCCAGCTGATAAATTTCATTTAAAGCTGCTAAAAATATATTAAATACTTTCTTAACATTACTTTTCCATGTAAGCAGTTGCTGTGGTTGGCACATTCTGTATATTGCAAAAAACAACAATTAGCATTATACTTATCAAATGCCATCTTAATTTCTGAGGGCACAGACTGCTGTCGGAACCCTCGCTGTTGCACATGTTGAATGCTACTCTATCACCAATCCACTCTCATTTTGTCCAGCATCCCCTCCTCCAAGTGGTTTCCATTACTAAATGATATCTATCCAAAATATTACAACCACGTTAACTTCATTATCTACAGCAATGCACAACATCCCTTTGTCCATGATATTCCCTCTCAGTACTTGTTCATAATGATCCAGCTGTCATGGCAATACATAGCAGTAGGCCAAAATGGTGTTGGCAGAAGCAACCAGTGCTGTTTTCTCCCCCCATCAAAATCCACTGAAGTCAATAGAGTTTCTCTGTGGACTTTGGATTAGGCCCCAAATGACCTTTAATTTCAAGAGTGGTACACACTCCATAATAAACCTCCTTACCCTTTGGATACCGCAGACACATGGATACATTTTTCAAAGCAAGTATTTGGCAGTTTGGAAAATGCATTGTTCTAATGGTTGATATGCATGATAGTGATTAATTTCCCCATTATTGTTGTTCTATATAGTGTCAGAAATTTCCATGGCACACACAAACTATGGAGTCCACGTAGCAGCTCCCCTTACTTTTTTAACCTAATAGTTACCAACTTTTATGCTGTTTGGGATATGCAACTTCTTATGCACCAGGTAGGTTTCTTTGTATCTTCAGATGTTGTCCAAAACTTATACCCGCTTTGGCTACTTGCTGTAAGAGTTTCTGAAGTCATTTCTCAGATCTGCTGCTAAGGACATCAAGCAAGATACAGTAGATTGCAGCACTTACTTCCAGTGCTAATGCCGTCATCGTTTCCATCAGGAGTAAAACGTAAAGGTTAAGAACTGCTGTAGCGAACTAAGTAATGGACTTCTGAACTCATTCTCCCCATTTAACATTGGTCTCCTGTTTTTTCTAACTTCTTTTCAGTTGTGATTAAACCTGTACACCAGGAGGAGTAAATCCCATTCCAGTAAAATGGTGCAGGGCTTAACCTGACCCACTGAATGAAAAGATTGTATGTATATGATAAAACACATCCACTATTTCTTATGTCTGTGATTCATCCTTTGAGTCATGTTCTAATATTGCCCCCTCGCAGAAGTAAAATCGTAGCTCTTGTGAAATGGTGATGTGCAGTGTATTTGCAGCTCCCCCTTGAAATCTGGCTTTCAAGATCACCTGATCATCTGTTTTCCACAAATCGGTCTCTGCATGTGTGTGTGTGTTCTGACAGTTTCTTATACGATGATCCATTTCTCACATGATCAACAACGTCATTCTAGGTCTCATGCTGATCCCCTTTTCTTGACAGAGCAATCAGTCATTCAAGCCATTTCCTGATCTTCTGACTTGTCCCACAAACCTAATATAAGATGTCAGTGCCTTTCTCACCAGCACTTACTATGAATTCAGCAGGAATAGCATTATATTCAGAGGCTTTCCTTTTTCTTCTTTCTTTGACTGTGTTTATTGCATTTTCAATCTGATTTCTTGTGAGTGACATTTCTAATCCAGTAGTAGCTCAGACTTCTAACTGTATAGAAATGAAGTCCGATATCCTGAAAGTCCCTTTGAACAGCATTTTTATTCTGCAAATGAATGTATTGACACTTTGCTTGAATTATTTGATCCAAGTTAACATAACAGCCTATGACTGAATAAGCCTGTCACCAAATACAGCTTTTCTGAGCATACCAGTATAGACATCTGACATCTGTGTGGGACTAGATCAACAATAGGTAATATTAAATCCACCTTTGAGATAGTATGTCACAGTGCATTCTATATAAGGAAATATTTATTCCTCACTGTCTCCTGGCTTTGACAGAATGTCACAATTTTGAGGTTCACATTTTAAGGGTATATTTTCCCCTTTATCACTGTGTGAGGTGTGACGTTGCACTCCATATGTTTTGTGGAAATATGCTTATGAGTGTGAATATTATGTAACTGGAATATGCTCTATGCAAAAGGTCTCTTGTAAGGTATTCTAACAAAGGTTATAACCTACTGAATATATTCCTCCTATTTGTATGCATGTATCATTCTTGTATGTGAAGCTAGAAATATGAAGTGTAACTCTGAGGTCCTATTGTAATTATTCAAAGTGTGGGCCATTAATGGTGGTTTAGAATCTTGATGGCTCCCATTGACTAGGACCATTGGTTGTAAATGGTTTATTTACCTGCATGCCTTCCTGTGTATGTGTGGGCCAACCCAGGAAGAATGGAGACTAGGGGTCTTACAGTGATATGTGACCATGTCACATGATACTGGAATCCATCTTAATCCTTGTACTTTTCCATTGATGAGGCGGAGGTGGGGACAAGCACAGACAAGATTCCTGCCTTTTGCTAAAGCTATAATAGGGGGAGGAGCAGGACAAAAGGGACAGCCAGACATGTGAAAACCCCTGCTTACCACCTGAGATGTCTGCTGGATCTAATAAAGACTACCGGGGAAAGGATTGGGCCCAGACTAGGAAGGAGTCTAGTCTGTGAAAGAAGCTTATTGGAACATCTCTGAGGGTGAGATATTACGTGTAATCAGTTTCTTAATGTATTAGGTTTAGACTTGCATGTTTTTGCTTTATTTTGCTTGGTGACTTACTTTGTTCTGCCTATTATTACTTGAAATCATTTAAATCCTACTTTTTGTACTCAATAAAATCACTTTTGTTTATTAATAAACCCAGAGTAAGTGATTAATACCTGGGAGAGCAAACAGCTATGCATATCTCTCTATCAGTGATATAGAGGGCGAACAATTTACGAATTTACCCTATACAAGCTTTATACAGAGTAAAACGGATTTATTTGGGGTTTGGATCCTATTGGGAACTGGGTGTCTGGGTGCTGGAGACAGGTAACCTGCTGAGCTGTTTTCAATTAAAGCCTGCAGCTTTGGGGTGTGCTGTGTTGCAGCAGGCTAGCATGTCTGGCTCAACAAGGCAGGGTTCTGGAGTCCCACGCTGGCAGGGAAAATGGGCTCAGAGGTAATTTCAGCACACCAGGTGACAGTCCCAAGGTGATCTGTGACCGAACCTGTCACATTGGGATTCTGGCTTTTTCCCTAGCTGTACTCATTCAGAATCTTTTCTGAAGTCCAAGGAGAGACATAACATACACATTCCCCCCCACCTTATTCACCCGTGAATCCTGAAATACTTTCTCAAGGTTAGTCACAGGATTGTGAGATGCGCTGGAATTCATTCAATAATTGAATGAGCTTTGCTGGTCCACTCCACTGACTTACAATCAAATGCGGAGCCATTAAAACATTAATGCTTTTAATGTCATTCTGATTTAAGCCAGCAAATATTCAACTCCAGTGTTTTCATCATTGTCACCTTCATAAGTGTCTACAATTAAATGGGCTAAATCCTGCTTGGCTTAATCAAGTGTATAGTCCCATTGTAAGAACTAAGGCTCAGATTTCTAAAGGTATTTAAATGTTGTGGCACTCAGTGGTGCAATGCTTACATTTCATTTTCAAAAGGGATTTAGGCACTTAGAAGCCTAAATCCCATTGCCCAACTTTCCCTCCAACTCCAGCTAGAATGTTTACCCATTTTTAGATGTGTTGTTACCAACAAAGGTATTGAATAGTCACTTTTTTGGCTTGGCCTCTAAAATTGTATTCCTTTTACACTCAGTTCAAAGTCTATGATGGGGAAGGAGTACAGCAGGGGTCGGCAACCTTTCAGAAGTGGTGTGCCAAGTCTTCATTTATTCACTCTAATTTAAGGTTTCGCGTGCCAGTAATACATTTTAAGGTTTTTAAAAGGTCTCTTTCTATAAGTCTATAATATATAACTAAACTATTGTTGTATGTAAAGTAAATAAGGTTTTAAAAATGTTTAAGAAGCTTCATTTAAAATTAAATTAAAATGCAGAGCCCCCTGGACCAGTGGCCAGGATCCGGGCAGTGTGAGTGCCACTGAAAATCAGCTCGTGTGCCGCGTTCGGCACCCGTGCCATAGGTTGCCTACCCCTGGAGTACAGGGAGACTGAGATATTGGAGATAAGGGCACTGTTGGGGATGGGAGGGCTGGCTGGCTTAAAAACACATGACAGGTAGAATTGGTGAGAGACTAAATTTCAGAAACATTTTTGTCTCCGCCCTACCCGCCTTTCCCCTTTTTCTGATCAGCTGTCATTGCAAGAGCCGGCAGATCGCGAGGAAAAGGGGGGGGTGGTGGAGAGAGAATTGAATAAGACATGAGCCAAACTTCACCTCAATCATTTTGCTTCTGTGCTCTTTCCCTTTCCCTTCTCCTTTGTCTGTTTTATCTATTTAGACTGTGAACCAGTGGTGTGGAACCTGTGGGCTGCATGCAGCCCATTAGGGTAATCTGATTGCGGGCCGCGAGACATTTTGCTGATGTTGACCGTCCATAGGCACAGCCCCATGCAGCTCCTGGCCAATGGGAGCTGTAGGGGGGCCATGCCTGTGGATGGTCAACGACAGCAAAACGTCTTGCGACCCGCAATCAGATTATCCTGATAGGCCGCAGGTTGCCCACCACTGCGTGAACTCTTTCAGGTAAGGATATGTATTCTTTTTATTAGTGAAGCATCTGGCTGTCTTCTGGGCACTCAGTAAATAATACTAGCTCTAACGTTTGCTCACACAGTGTCTGCAATGAATGCATAACGAAAGCCCAGAGTGTCAGGTTCCTGCTGTAATATGAGCGTGCTGAAATAACTGCATAGACCTGACAATATTTCTGATTCATTCTCGAGATGGGCCAGACCCAAAACCGAGGATAGGGCCAGCCCTGAGCCTTGAAAAAGTTTTGATCCCACTCTGAACTTCGCAGCTGGAGCCTCTCTCTGGGCTGAACAAAAGCCCTGCATCTGGGAACTGTGGAAAAAGTTCAAAACCAGATATGCACTTTGTGACTCAGGCCTGGCTCTCACTCATTTCTAAAGTATTTTATGGCCTTGGTTATCTGGCTGCTTCCTGATGCCTTTAACAGCTTCCTGATTGCGAGTGAAGTTAGTAAATTTACAATCACTGTTCTTGTAGAAGCCCCAAGTCAACATGGATTAATCACTTTCTAAAATAATCTCTTAACTTAATGGGCTAGTCGTTCTGCCATCTGACCCGTGGCCCCAGCCAGGGATAGGCATTCACACGGGTATTGGTTATTTTTTTTAAATTGTAGCTGCTGAAATGCAAAAGGAGAAAAATTGAAAGCTGGGAAAAGTATATCCTCCAGGATGCTGAGTGTATCAGTCATTGAAATATTCCCAAATCCCAAGGCTTGGGAACCCATATTCCTGAGACTATTCCCAACCAGAGGCCCCTATGTGACAGTACAACCTGTTAATCATCACACCATTGGACTAGCCAGAATGCAGCTATTTAACTTAGTCTTTTGTGCTGCGGTGGATGCTGTCTGAGCGTTCCTGGAACAGTAATTTCCTTTTTGACCTCCATGGACATTACTTCTAGAAAACAGTCATAAAACAATTCTTAAAACGTCAAGAAAAATTGCCTCTAACGGTGGTAGTGTAGCCAAAGAAAACATACTTTAGTTTTGAAGCAGTCCCACCAAAACGTTGAAATCTTAAAGCTACTAATAGGCCATGCATCAGTGCCTGAGCACTTTACCATGACATTTAATAAAGTATAATTCATATACCAGGTTTACTGAAATCATAATATTCACCAAGCCATACTAAAGGCTTTTTCAGAAGAGATCAGAAAAGAGATAAACTCGTGTTAGAGCAGGGCCAATTGGAATGCGTGCCTTAATGATAGAGAGATATGTGTACTATCAACAAATCCAATTTATTGTAACTATAGATGTCATGAAGAGAAGATATGGTACCTATGTTTCACTGTTATAACCCTCAAGTAGTTGGATTGAACTAATATACATGATGTGCTATGTATTGTTTTTCCAACTGCTTTTTGAAAAAAATAAGGAAAATTATTCTTACAGTCTTGCTGATCAGCTGTATCACCACATTTTAGAACAATTCGGGGAGAAAGGAAATAGTTTCTCACATGTATTGCAAATTTTCACCCTGCAAGTCCTTTCTATTTTAGTGAATTTAATCATGTTGAAACATGCCAGATAAGTAATTGCAGCTCATTTTGCATCTAATTTAAATTTTGTTTCCCTGAACAGTCATTGGATGATAATATTGCATCATTACTGATCAATATCAGATTTGAACCAGCAACTCATATCCCCTTGCTAATACTCTGAACCCTACAGTTCTCCAAGAATGCTGAGGAAGAAGTATGCGAGTCCTCTGGCCCATAAGGCACACTGACCTCTTCTGGTCAGTATATAGTGCAAAACAGGAAGGAAGAAGGAACCTTGATCAGTCAGTTGTGCAGCCATGCAGGACACAGAGTACAGCTTTGCAGGAATGGGAATTCAAACCTGAGCTTGCTTCTAGGGGACTCATTTATACCCATAATAAGTCAGATATTGCAATATACCAAGAGATGCTGTTCTTCATCAGCTTCCATTGAAGTTGAAGATAGGGCTATTGGTGCAATTTCATTTCTGCAGATGTATGTTTATACAATTCCAGGACAATATGTCAACTATTTTGGAGAAAGCGACATCTACTGTATTCTGAGCAACTGGCAAGCCTCCTGCTGTAATGAATGATAATGCAGATGAAGCCGTGATGGGACAAACTTTAAAAGGTTCAGAGATTGGTTCATACACGTACACAAAGGTCTCAGATGCTTATGAGAAGCCTATCCAACCATATCAAGCTCTTTTGGTCTGGAACTTGGGCTGGGCATCTTTCAGAAATAGGCTCTTGTGAGAAGAACCGTAATTGCTGTTTTCAGACAGGCTGGAGGAATACCTTGAGAATAGACTTCCTTGCAGTGTTTTGGAAGTTGAATTTCCATTACAGAGGGTCCTTGATTGAAATCAAATAGTATTGATGGATGTGAGAATTAAAAGAAAAAAATATTTCACCAAACTTCTTCACATCTCAGCCATGACTCAGGTGTGTTTCAAGTTTTAGGTGAAAAGAGTAGGCTTTTCAAAGCTGGCTCCCCAGTGTCAGGTGCTGTGAATATCTTGTGGACTCTTGGCTTTTACACTTTTTTTTTTTTTTGCTTTATCTTGCAATGGTCTTTAGGCTGCCCCCTTGTTTTTTTGTGTTTTTTTTTTAATTATCTAAAATACTCTATTGTACCAAACAGAATCTCGAAAGCTTAAAAAAAAATCAACGTGATCACTCTTGTGTAATATTTTAAAATATTTGGGCTATTTTAAATAATTGATTTTGTGAGTTTTTATTTTCTCCTTTTAAATACCTGCTGCTCATTAATATCTGCCACAAATTTTCGATATGATACTTAACCATTTACATTTGTTTTCTTTGCTTAAAAAAACCTGAAAATTGGAACTGAGCTACTTATTTCAGTTTCAGTGTAGCTGATGTGGGTGTAAACTTTTACTCTTGAGCAATCAAAAAAATTTATATTCCTCTTATCTCCTCTGTGGATCCAGAGACCCTGGTTGTATATTTTCTGGAGAGAATGATTTCATAATGAATGGATCTTTTCCATTGGATTTGTTTATTTTTAAGAACAGAAGTTATCTTTCTTTTCACTGGCGAGACAGCTTAAAAATATCTGCAATTATTAGATGGAAAGTGGGGTAATTCAAAGTGGTTAAAATAATAGGTCCGATGCATTTTCTGTTTGCTGGGTGTAGTAGGAATGTAAAGATTAAATATATGAGAAAACTCTTGAACATGTGAAATATTAGCAATAGCAATAAAGGGACATGAAAGAGGAAAGAAGGAGAAAATTGCATTGCAAGAAAAATGAAATATGTAATTAATAACTTTGCCTCTCTCGAGTTACCAACTTGATATTTCACTGGAGTAATTTAGGTTTTGTTTAGAGCAACTAGTGTGTTAGAAAATTACAACATGATTGAAGAACTAATATGTGCGTACTTCCTGTTGATCCTTCCAGAGTGAGGTTGTAAGAGATGTATTCCTTAGCAACTGGCTTTCACTGTCTCATGGCTTTGAACAGAAGTCCTAGGAGAACATATGTGTCCAAGTGGGGGGAGCGGCCAAGTAAAAAGCCAAGAGTGGGTCACTATCAGGAGCTGATTCCCTGGAAGCCCACGTTTGGGCATGGGGAGGATACTGGGCTCATTGGAGAAAAGTCTCTGAGAAGCCTGCAGTTGAATGTGGGGAAGGGATAGTTTCTCTTTCAGAAGTCTGAAGGTGGGAACATAGAGTTGGCCCCGGGGAAAGCCATCACGGGAAGCCCAAGGCTCTTGGGGCTGGTAGTGTGAAAGCCCAGAGTAGAGGAGTTGACTGCTGGGGTGGGAACGCTGGAAGTGAGAAGAAGTTGGGGCTGTTTGGCAAGCCAGGCTTGAGTCAGTCTCACAATGTTTGGAAGAATCGTGGGTTGATACATGTGTGCCTCCACAGCAACTGAGGGGGAAAGGTAACTGTCATCTATGGCTAGCCGTGTCAGCTGAAGGAACATAGATAAAATTCAGATCCGAACTTCCCGTAGTTTGAAGTGTTGAAAGCTGTGGTTTTTGTTTGAGGCCCTTCTGTAGGTGGAAAGCATTGTCCCTGGATTAGGGCTGCTATACTCTGTTCTGTTGTACAAGCCACGCAATCCCATCTTTAACTTGAAAACCCAGTAGTCAATGACAACAGTCACAAGCAGGAGAGTCTGGTCATTGTTGATCCTGATTAAATCTGAGGGGTCTGAAAAACAAATAGTTAATATGGTTCCTAATCTCACACTGAAAATTAACTATTCTCAGAGTTCCATCCTATTTAACAATAAAGCTTTTCATAATACTTTGTTCTTGAACGAATGTCTGCAACGCTTACTGAAAACACTTTACCCTCTAATAATGCATTTCGCCGTATGTGATTATTCCCCTTTAATTTTTACAAGTGATTTTTTCAGTTAAAGATGGAAGATTTTTAGCTTGTGTGGCCATTTCAATAAGTTTCTTTGCATTTACAGCCAGTTTACGTACATAAATGCTGTCTTTAACTTAAGGTCATATAGATATTGATAGAGTTGGGCCCCTTTCTGTACTAATTTCATGCCTGTAACTCCTATTCATGTCAGTGGAAAGCAGTACATGATACTTTTATAATTAATATGTAGAAGGTCAGCTAAGACCAAGTATGGAATCAGTTCAAGATCTGATACACTTTCTGATACGCTTTCTGTTGAGAATCTATAAGCTATACTTTTAAGCAGATGGACTCAATAACCAATAGGATATTTTCATGTCTAACTTTTATGATCCATCATCTTACCAGCCCACAGTGGTGTTTCTTAATCAGTATAGATGTACAAACCTTATCTGATTAGATAATCATATGGAGCATTAATTGTGATCTGTTTTCCTCATGCAAAATGCACAATAGCATTCCTTTTAGAAACCATTCTTCTTATAGCATTTAGACCAGAATTATCAGGTTTTTTATTTTCTAATTTTTTACAACCGATGTATAGTTCATTGAAAAACCAAGATCTTAATAATTCATCTGTCTCTTGAGCTTATTCTAGAGATCGCCTCTCTCCCTGTTGTCCATCCTAACCAGTCAAATAGCTGACAGATACTTGGAGATAGCCTCTAGATTTGAATTGGGTGGGAAGGGCAGGGTGTGCATAGGTGGGGAGAAAGGGGGAAGTCTTTGATTTTTAGAATTTGCTTCTCTTGGGTGGAAAAAGCAGGAGTTGATTGGCATTCAGGGCATAGCTCAGGTCGTTGCCTGAGAAGGTGACGGGAGAAGCGTATGTGTACTGTTACTGCTATGATCTGAGGAAGTTGTTTTTGAGCCCTTTTGAGGTGACAGTGTCAATTAGCACTCATTCAAAAACAACTTTGCAAAAATTTTGCAAAAATTGTTTATTTTTTTGTGAAAAGCTGAAAAAATGCAAAGAAACCTGAATTTTTGATCAACTCCTATTAGTTCTGCAATAAATGTTGCTTTTATAAGTTATATGCATGGGTCTGGGAGTAGCTACATCCCATTATATAAATATGAAAATATTTAAATCAATATATTCTCTATTTGTGACATTACAAATGCCACGTACAGAGGCTTTCAGGTAAGGCGTTTGCAGCAATGGCCAGCAAACTCTCAGAAACAAAGCTCATGTGTTTAGGAATGTCTCTAGGAAAGAAACGAAAAAAGGTGCAAAGAAATACTGAAAATGTATCAGCAGGAGTGTCTCTAAATATCAGAGCTCAGTGAGGTTTGAAATTAAAGCATGTCTTTCACTCCACAGAGCTGTCACCAGTTAGCAACCTTGATGAGAGCAGTGTGCGATGTGTTTTAGAACAGCCTTGCAAAATTCTGTTCTTTCTCACTGGTAATATTTTTGATGGCTGAGTGATTTATTTTTAGTAGATGAATAAAAAACCTTTATATTCACTTTTTCATTATCATCCCTATTGTGCTAGGCACGGGCAAGTAAACTTTGTGCATGGGCTGCTAAATTTTTAGACTGTTTGGCAAGGTTTCTGTTAGATGCTGATTAAAATGAGTGCTGAGACTGATAATTATGACTATGGATAACTATCCCTACAGTATCCGTGGCATGGACAAAGTGCCACACTGAATACTTTTTACTTCGGAAAGTGTATTCCTTTCTATTTATTTCTTCTAATGTTTTAATCACTAAAGTCCTGATTCAGCAGACTACTTCAGCACATGCTTAAGTCGTGTTGAGGTCAAGTTTGCTTAATCAGGTCTTGAATTCTGTTCAGCGGAAAGTTGAGTCTTAGAGAGTAGCTTCGTTTTGTTGCTAAAGTTTTACCAGACGCTTGTTGTTAATTGTGCGTCATGCATGACTTTGGCTGAGTAATTAAAATTCCTGCTAAGCTTCCTTTAAGAGTTCAAAAAAACCTGTTTAAACCTTTGACCTGTCAGAATATTTCCAAATAATTACAAGATTAGATATGTATAAATTTAATTCTTCTAAATTGCTCCTTCCCCTCCCACTAAAATATTGTACAGATCTGTGTGGGGCAGTAATTTCCCCTCTTCAAGGAGAGCCATAAGAAAGGACTTATTGTGGGGGGGACTCTCTGAGCAGTCCCTTCCTAGGGGCAACATTTGCAAGGTTTTCTACCCATCCACTGTGCGGAAAAGTCTCCCCGCTCCCCACCCAAACCCAGTAAATTATATATTCCAACAAATAAATGAGATTGGATGAGGTCCCTCATGTGGAAACCTCACACCATAGAATGTATTTATCCTCAATGGAGCTAGAGAAAAAATGTCATTTTATTGAATATTAACGACAGCATGACGCATTTCAAAGAGTTATCAAATTATGCTCATGACCTAAAGGTGCACCTGAAATTAACTGTAAGTATCTGCACAATAACAGTGCATGTATGGGCTTTTAGTGGTAAGGCTCAGATTGATAGAAATGTACTGTAAAATAGCCAAACCACCATGAGAGAAAAACTTAGCTTTGCCCACAGAAGAACAGCCAGCTTCTTTATTGCTTCAAATTGCATACATTTTTTTGCTCCAAAAAGTGCTGGAGGGGCCACAATTTCATGACATCTGACAGATGCAAACACAGAAAGAACAAGAGAGAGATATTTTACTCTATTTGGCTAATCCTCTAATAGTTGAGGTAATTTAGTATTTTGTTTCAGATGACTGAAATTTTTGTTTCCTTTTCTGAGTGAGTGGATTGTCATTCTCTTAAATATTGACGTTAATCTCCCTAGTTGGAAGCAAACCAAACTCCTGTATTTCTAATCCTCTCAAATAGTCTATACTTCAGATCAGTTTACCAGACCAGACTATATCACCTTCCCATAAATGCTTTAAGTCATATTTGCTGTGATATTTATTTATTAGGATGCAGCCATTTTCTACATCAATTATGCCACGTCTCAGCAGACAGATTTCTCTTTTTCAAAGGAGATTGAGTTCTTTGTAAAAAAAAAAAATCTTGAGAGCCTCTATATCGAGTATTCTGCAAAACTTTTCTCAAATATGAAATATTTAGGGAATCTTTTTGCCCAAAGCATTTTGGGGCCCTATCCTGTTATTGGTTTCCCATTACTACTTATGGACTAACAGCAGTGTATGGCCCAAACTGCTGCAGTATAAAGTTTTTATGTATAAAAATGGGTCGTGTAGGCATTTTAACCCCTTCCCCCATTGAACACCTTATATTGGGTTTGATGTGCTCATTTTAAGTCTCTGCTGTGCCTTTCAATGCTGAGTACTGTGGTGGATCTGCACTGCACCACCAGGAGCTCTAGGAGGCATTGGGCCTGCTGCAAGACACTTTTCTTCGCAGCACAAGGGGACTGTGGTAGCTGCCCAAGTCTAGAGCAGGGTGCCAGTGTCTACTCTTCTCTGCACCCAGCTGCCTCTGTTGGCCAGTGTTGGGAGGGACAGGACATTTCCCTGTCTTCCCCCCCACTTTGGAGAGGTCAGTACCAGCCATACCAGTGGCCTCATCTTGTCCTCGTTTTTCAAGGGAGGGCAAGGACCACTTTGTGTTCAGCACCTTTGTTTATGAAAATGCAGCCCCTATAGGCTGGATATGCACTAGTTCAACCATAGGTTATTTACCCTAAAGGTTCAAACCCCACAAGTAAACAAGAACCCTGTTACAGGGGGGCTAGGGTGACCAGATGTTCCGATTTTATAGGGACAGCCCTGATTTTGGGGGCTTTTTCTTATATAGGCACCTATTACCCTCCACCCCCTGTCTCGATTTTTCACACTTGCTGTCTGGTCACCCTACAGGGGGCTAGGCCTCAGCCCGACCTGTGACAAGCTTACCTCATCTCCACAAGTGGGGAGTATGAGTAGTAATTAAGGCAGCCATGTGATTAAGTAAAACCAGGTCTGGGGAGGTAAGCAAAGACAGGCACTAAGGGTAGTCCCTGGGGAAGGGAGTTCATGTTGAACCCTAATACTGCAGTTAGGCATGGTTTGAGTGCGCCAGGCAGGTCAGAAGCTGGGAAGCAGTGCTGGCTGGAGAAAGCAGCTGAAGGTGAGTGCTGCAGGGAGCAAGATGGGCTCCTGCAGGAAGTGGATGGATCTGTTGGATTATACCCCAGCTCTGGGAAGGAAGAAGCTGTGGGCTCCTCATTCCAGGAAAGAGACTGAGATGAATCCAGAATCCTGACTCAAAGAGGAGCTTGAGTGAGAGCCAGAGTCTGGAGAAGGGAGAAGGCAAGTTGTTTGCATTGCAACACTTGTAGCAAAATGGCAACAAATAGGAAAATTGCTTCATTAACAAGAAGGACGGTTAACTGCACCTATTTGTGCCTCGGGCTGTGCTGAACGTGCATGGTTTCTTGCAGAACTGTGGAAAATAACATCACTTTTAGGTGACTGAAACATTTCTGGTTTTAAAAAGGAACAGCCTGAGAAATGCCTGCCAATTGCTGTTACCAGCTGATAGGAGAAAATAAGATGCCAAGCGGGATTTTGCTCAGGGAATTCTACACACTAGTTACCTACAAAAATTAGGGTCATAGGCATACCTAGTCAAGCTCTTTCCTCTGATAGCTGGACTTCTATTATTTGTTTTTATTGAGGAGTTTCATTGGAAATAAAACATCTGCTTTTGTTCCACACCCCACCTCCCCACCAACTTACAGTTACTGGAGTTGGCCTAAAAATGGGAATATATTTCATGTACATTTTTGCCAAAAAATGCCCCTCTTTTTCATCGATAACTTGTGAAATTAAGCAAATGTCAGCTAGGTCTAACAGTTACGTTAATGGCCTGATCCTCTTCCACTTGTGTTCATGACAAAACTTTGGGAGAGCAGCATTAGCTCCCAAATGGTGAAACTAGCTTCCTCCCATGGTGAAACTAGCTTGCTAACCAGTACGTAAACCGCAAGGCGTACTTCTCAATGGTGCTGCAAGCACTGGTGGATCACAAGGGATGTTTCACCGACATCAACATGGGATGGCCGGGAAAGGTGCATGACGCTCGTATCTTTAGGAACTCTGGGCTGTTTGAACAGCTGTAAGAAGGAACTTACTTCCCAGACCAGAAAATTACTGTTGGGGATGTTTAAATGCCAATAGTTATCCCTGGAGACCCAGCCTACCTATTGCTCCCCTGGCTTATGAAGCCATACACAGGCAGGCTGGACAGTAGTAAGGAGCAGTTCAACTATAGACTGAGCAAGTGCAGAATGGTGGTAGAATGTGTCTTTGGATGTTTAAAAGCTCGCTGGCACTGTTTGCTGACTAGGTTAGACCTCAGCGCAACCAATATTCCCATTGTTATTGCTGCTTGCTGTGTGCTCCATAATATCTGTGAGAGTAAGGGGGAGATGTTTATGGTGGGGTGGGATGTTGAGGCAAATCGCCTGGTGGTCAATTTTGAGCAGCCAGACACCAGGGCGATTAGAAGAGCACAGCTAGGTGTGCTGCGCATCAGAGAGGCTTTGAAAACCAGTTTCATGACTGGCCAGGCTACCGTGTGACAGTTGTGTGTGTTTCTCCTTGATGCAAACCTGCCCCCTTTGTTGATTTTAATTCCCTGTAAGCCAACCACCCTCCCCACTTGGATCACAGCTGGCAAAGGAAATAAAGTCACTATTGTTTTGAAACCATGCATTCTTTCTTTAATAATTAAAAAAAAGTGAAATAACTGACAAGGTAGCCCGGGTGGGGTGGGGGAGGAGGGAAGGACAAGGCCACATTGCTTATTGTAGCCACACTACAAATCAAAACTGTTTGAATGACAGCCTTCTTTTGCTTGGGCCATCCTCTGGACTGGAGTGGCTGGGTGCCCGGAGCCTCCCTCCCCTCCCTCCTGCGTTCTTGGGCATCTGGGTGAGGAGGATATGGAACTTGGGGAGGAGGGCAGGTGGTTACTTGGGGAGGAGGGCAGGCTGCACATTTAACTGTACAACAGTGTGCATAATTTTCATTTAACTTGTCTGGATAATATTTATTCAAGCCTAGACAACTGAAAAGTAAGGTAATTTGATTGCTCAGGTTTAAGGAATAGATTACTACTGTATCCAGATGTGAGAAACAACAGACCAATGATTCTAGACCAAAAAAAGAAAAGGCGTCAGCTCCCAGTAATCTCCTCCTCCCTGATCATTACATTCACAGTAAATCTTTTGAATGTTGAAGTCAGTTTAAAGATTTGTAGTTTAAACTTTTGCCAACCCAGCCTTGCAAAAATTTTACCCCCAAATAAGCTTGAAAATGAATGTTGTCAAAATGCTGACTGCTCAAAAAAGCAGTGTTACAAAGCAAAGCTGTAAATCATCCTTACTGGGAAAAACAAGGCCAAGAAGAAAGGAAGCAAGAGGTCTCAGTATGGCTAGCACGGGGATTTGATGCCTGATACAGTCTATACAGGATTTTCAGCAACAGTTACTAAGCCAAAACATTAGACAGTCAGCAATAAAGAAATGCATGATCTGGCTTGCAAGGCTTTCTTCTCTCTACCTCCCCATTTCCCCCCAAGGTAAATGGGTTTTTCTCTGCTTTGACTTCATGAGAAACATGTAATCTCCTTGACCCTGAAACTGTTTCTCTCTTTTTTTCTTTTGCTACTTTGCTTTTCTTTAGTTAGGGTGACTGATAGCCTTATGTTCAATTACCACTTTGACACTTACTCTTCCTCCTCACTGCAGCAGATTTAATTTATTGATATATAGAAATATAGCAAATGGCCAATCAACTCACATGACAATATCAGACAACTTATCTATATTTAAGATGTGTTGCCTACTAACAGTAGGTTAGCAAAAGTATTAGTTATTACCTACATAGTTCTGTTGGTGTGCATAGTTACCATAATATAAATGGAGAAGAACATTTTTGAATGGAAGTCACAAGCAAAACAGTGTAATTATGCGGTCACTTTTTCAAAAATGGCTTCTAAAATGCAGGCTCTATTTTGTGTATGTCCAATATTCCATCCATCAAAAGTTTGTACAAACAAGATGCCTTCATACGTGCCACTTTGGTATTTAGTATTAGATGTCCAACTACCTGATTTGTATGTACAAATGCAGTACCCCCAAAACCAATGTTTTACTTGTGAAAAATCACTTGCCCAGTTTTAGAGACAAGATTAAATCCCCTTAAAAAGAACAAAATTTGGCCTATTACATGTAAATATCACCACCAAACTGTCAACTGGCTGTTCCTTTCATCTCACTGGTAATGAGCTATTTAATATTTTCTTTTTGTAGTGTTCACATTTTATAACATTTGCTTGTGAAATTCAAAGCAATAATCAAATATATTAAGATTAGAAAGGTGCAAGGAAACACCTTTAGTGAGAATTATCCTTCTGTTACAGAAGACTGCAAACATTGTGGGGTTTCTCAGAACATTTAGAACTAGTTTTGAAGAAATGAAAATAATGTTTTTATAACAAACTAAATGAGTGAATGTTATGGGTCATGGGCGGCGGGGGGGGCGAGTCTTAGTGCTGGATCCCTTAGAATGCCTCTTGGCTTTGCATTTCTCTCTAATGCTCCTTGGTTTTGTTCCCAAAGCTACATCTGTCTTTTTGTTCCAGGGATCAAGGAAAAGCTATTTGTGCCCCAGCTCCAACTGCTTCCTCTCCTCTAGTCCCTAGAGTTCTCTCTGTCCTGTGCGGGTGACTATATTCCCTTAATTTTTTTCACTATTTCCTAGTCCTTTACCATTGAATGTCAATGTGAGTTAAGTGCCTAACTGCCCTTTGTGCCTTTCAAAATCTCCACATTGTGCCTGTGATGGGGTCCTTCCCATAGGGTCAGTGCATCATCCAGAACCATTTATAACTAGATTACCCTTCGGTCTCAATCTGTTTTCCTCTTACCCGCTACCAAAGACCTTCATGCTATAGTCAGACCTTCAGAACTAAACCGCGCTACTTTACAAAGCCTTGGTGCTTCACTGGGGACTTCTGACATCTTTCCTTCTTGTCTCACCAAATGTCTGCTCCCACCACCATGCCACATAGCGAAGGCTAATACACTTCAGCCCTGGGTTTAGTTTTTACTTAGAATGGCTTGTAATTTAAAGTGGGGGTGCGCATGAGTCTTTATTGCTTGGTTTATGAGTTCTGACTATACCTAACTTTTGAAGATAGCACCTTAATCCCATTTTTCCTATCACTTTGCCAAACAACGATGGATCTCTTTCCAGCTTGTATCGCTACTCTGGACAGACATATTTCATAGATATTGATTCCCACTTTTAGGCAGCCACACTTGAATATGTTGGTGTATATACATGTTAATTGACGGCACTGACTTAATGTTTTAATAGCAACACATTGTGTAATTTACAGTGCAGTGGCCAGCATGGGGGCAAAGGAGCGTGAACGGTACTGGAAATTGTAACTAACAACAGTCTAGTTAAAACAACAGTCTTGGGTTTTTTGTCTGCTTTCTACCAATCCAGAAATTGTGCAGAGTTCTCTTGTTAAATCTCCAACTATGCAACACTGAAAGATCCTTGGATACTGAAATTGCTGAGTACACACTAATGGTGCCACAGTGTCCTCGCTCTGTGCCAAAGCAAATTTCTGAGAGTTACGTAATTCTCCTCCCCAGCATCTGAGTTAGGTAAAAATGTTCCGCACATTTGAGTTGCTGTAAGAGCATGTAATCTGCAGGGTCCTGGAGTTTATCAGAATTCCAAGGCAGACATCATGGCATCGGATTTCACAAAGCCTTCCTCCCAGAGCATTAGCCAGGTTGGCTTGTAATGCTAATTCCCTCACTTATCGTCACTGCATTAGCTTCTACTTTTGATTTCTAAAAATATAGTTCAGCCTCGAATGAAGCACAAGATGCTTCTTTCAGTGGGGTCAGCAAAGCTTACAGAAGGTGAGGACCAAAGAATAACAATTGAATTTCACTAACGGTGATTTTAAAAAAGTCTGCAGTGCCCTCTTCAGAGGACCAAATAACTCCTTGAACTCCATAGATCCCCATGTTACAATATTCAGAGTATTTTACGTCAGGAGTCTGAGCATATACTGTTCCTTTAAGACCTACAAACTCCAGCAGTGGATCCCTAATGTCTTCAAGGCAGATTTTTTTCTCATTCATAGATTGTTATAATGCAGGGATAGGCAACCTTTGGCACGCGGCCTGCCAGGGTAATTCCCCTAGCGGGCCAGGACGGTTTGTTTACCTGCCGCGTCCACAAGTTCGGCCGATCACGGCTCCCACTGGCCGCGGTTTACCGCTTCACACCAATGGGGGCTGCAGGAAGCAGTGCGGGCCGAGGGATGTGCTGGCTGCCGCTTCCTGCGGCCCCCATTGGCCTGGAGCGGCAAACCCCGGCCAGTGGGAAACGCAATCGTCCAAACCTGCGGACACAGCAGGTAAACAAACCGCCCCGGTCCGCTAGGTGGCTTACCCTGGCGGGCCGCGTGCCAAAGGTTCCTGATCCCTGTTATAATGTGTATAGCACACGCAAATACAAACCATTCAAATAAACATTACAGATGGGCAATCAATATCCCCAGACTGCTGCCACTCAATGCTTATTCATTAAAACCGAGGTTAAACGGACGCATCTTGTAGCATGCCATAATGGACTCTGATGGATTGTGAGGTCCAGAGATGGCCTGGATCCAGGCCCACCTGTCCCCTATTCATGAAAAGCTCACCTATGGGACAGAGAGCAAGGTTATCTCAGCTGACAACTGTAATATTAGCCAGTTGGTATTTGTGGTGGGCAGGGCCGGCTCTAACTTTTTTGCTGCCCCAAGCAGCAAAAAAAAGCGCCGCCCCCCGAGCCCCCCCCCCCGCCGAGCGCCGCGCCGCCGGAGCCCGCCCCCCCCGAGCGCCGTGCCCTGCGCCGGAGTTTTACCATTGACTTCAATGAGAGCAGAATTAAAACAACAGTTAGTGCATTATGAAAATCCCAGCTCTTAAAGATAAATTTCCTCTTACACTTTTTAAAAAGATAATCTCAGCAGCCAAGTCTTTGAGCATTTACAATTATGCAAAGTTTCAGCTCTTGTTTTCCTTGCAGGTCATCTCATTAACTTTAGATAATCTGTTTATTGGTGAGGGCGTGATATGGGCAGGGGAACATATAGACATTTACTGCTATTTAATCTTTCAACAAGCTTGCTCTTCTCTGTGTTTGCTGAGATCAGAAGATGGGATTTGGTTTAAACAAACACAGACTATGTTACTGTAGGCACCTTCCTCTCCCACTCAGGAATCAAAAGTGGCTTTTTATACACATCATAATCTCTTACCTAAGAGTACAGAGCAATCTTGACTGTTTAACTACTCTGTGTGGGAATCTACTGCTTCTCTCAGTGACTGCCTCCAATCTAAACACTGGATTGTAAATTACACGCTTACACCCCTACCGCCTGGAACTTCTTCCCTGTCCAATGCATCAGGTGCTTATTCCATGAAATCTTTCCTTGCTAATTCCTCATGCATAGAAGTTTGTTTTATTTATTTACTTACACAAACAGGCCAACCTGCACTACCAAGTGCCCTGTGTCTGCCACATAATGTTTGTCAATTTGGGGCAGGAACCACGTCTTCTTCGTTTGTTCTGCACAGTGCCAGTTACTATGGTGTTCAGTAAACCAATCCTGAAGGCCTTATGCAGCTTTTACTTCATTCTTGCGTAGGCAGATTTCCCACTGAGCAGAGTGACAACTTTCCCTGAGTAAGGATTCAGAATAACAAGTGAGGGCCAAGTTTCAAGGAGAGGAAGTATATTTATCGCCGATTGATTCTGTCAAGTAAGTCAGGTGGATGGTATGACTGGAGATGGAAGACTGCAGCGATACAAATTTATTGAATCATTATTTAAATATTGAAGGGAGTTTATATAAAGATTCTTCTCATTAAAGGAAGAAAATTTTTTTTTCGCTTACTTTGACATTCGATACTTCAGGTTGGTGAAACGTGAGGTTAAGAATGTCATTTAAATCTTTTCCTCCTGCTGACCGATCTAGGCAGAACTACCTGATGCATAGCAGAATTTGGCAGGTATGTTCCAATAGTTTATTGGTTTTGATGGACTTTTAGGCCACAGCAGCACAAAAGGACTGGATGGGGAAGGACCAGCAGTAAAATGGTTATTAGTAAAAGAAGTGATCAGGTTATATAATTAAAATGCCTTTCTGTAGTACAGGGGTGGCCAAACCGCGGCTCATGAGCTGCATGTGGCTCTTTTACAGTTAAAGTGCAGCTCATGGAGCCCCCCACGTCCCTCCCCCCATTCTCCACCTACCAGACTGGGGGAGGGGTGGGAGCTCGGGGCTTCTGCCCTGTTGTGGGGCTTCAGTCCCATGGGACATGACTGACTGGGCTTGGGGCTTCAGCCCTGCCAGGCACCTCCTGTGTGGCTGAAGCCCCGAGCCCCAGCAGGCATGCCCGGCTCTCAAACTTCTGAAGATTATTGTATGTGGCTCGGACAGACAGTAAGTTTGGCCACCCCTGGTAGTTAGATCATCTGACCGGGAGTGAGGATTCCAGGGTTCTATTCCCAAAATGTAATGGATCTTAAGTGCTTTGCTGAATAGGGATGGTTTGAGTAATTTGGTGTGTTGGTGCCTATTAACCTACAGTGGCCACGCCCTTTAACTACTCCAGATCTGTGTCCATTGAGACTCCTTGAGGTCCAGAGCTGATCAGGGTGTAAGGGAATTAGGGAGCAGTTATACACCTAACTCACTGAAAGTCAGTGGGATTTGGGCATCCTGCTCCCCTTAATACCTTTGAAATTCTCCCCCAACCCATATACGCTTTACTCATAACCTCATCGTGTAGATTTGTCATTACATGTGTTCTGATTGCTAATAGGCTGCGTGCAGTTAAATAGATAGATGTATTAATGTGTTAAAATAAAAGGCCAGACACAGAATGAAATCATTCCAGTCTCCATGAGAAATGCTTCTCCAAGAAGTTAAAAAATGGGGAAATAGTATGTTATCATGTGCCCACCTGCAGCAGAAATAATCCTTGGTCAGAGATGAGATGCACGGGATATATATATATATATATATATATGGTGATACACAATCTGTGGTACATTGCTGTATGTGCATGCACCCAGCAAAACTCAAAGGGGTTACATTACCCCAAATCAGTCTCAGTTAAAAAAAAAAAAATATATATATATATATATTAAAAATATATAAAATCCTATGGTTACAAAGTTTAAAAGCCAGTAATGCAAGGAAACCAAGATCATGGGCTACACTCTGCTTTGTGGTTTTGAGGGAACCACATCGCTCCAGAATTCCTGCCTTCAGCATCCCAAGCCAGAAATTTTAAAGAAGATCCAATTCACTGAGAACTGCGGTGAAAAAGACACTTCCACGTGATTGATATTTACAATTTATACATTTTTGGAGGAAAAATAGTTCGTTTCCATACTCACTTCATTGTCCATGGTTAGTAGGAGTATTCTGATTGCTTCCCTCTAGAAAAGCCAATACACTGCTCTTGGGGGATCTGGTCCTACGAACTTTGTATATGCGTAACTCCTGTTGAAGCTTGGGGTGGTTTCACATGTGGAGTTCCTGCTGGATCTGGCTCTTCCTTTGTAACGTGCTTGAGTATAAAATACAGATAATTTTTCTTGTGCATATCTGAGGGAATGTAGTATTGGTGAGAAGAGCTGGACTAACGGTCCTGGGAGCTGAAATCCACCATCCACAGAACACTTACAGCCCACACATCAGGAATACAAGCATCTCTGCCCTGACCTGCCAGTCTGCCAAATCTGACATGGAAAGGTGGCTCACAGCGTGAGAGAGAATTCCAGCCCTTCTATTGAGTCCGTGACCTCCCTAGTTCAGTTGCTGACACAGTTATTAATGTCTGTTACTTGTGATTTCTGTGATGTAGCCATTCGGACTGAGACCACCAAACATAACATCATTATCAAGTCAGGTAACCCACAAGGAAATCCCCTCTCTGTCTTCTATACCCCCCCTTTCTGTATGTTACACATATATATTTTTAGAAGCTGTTTACATAATGTCACAGTCTGTTATCCGAAACCCTGTATACAACACCATTACCAACAGCAGTACATGCAGCCTCAGCCAAAGACGGTTATGTTTGGGACATTATTTTAGTAAGAAAATACACAACTTGGCAATTTTATATTTTTAGAAGGATTTAAAGAAATCTACAAACCTGAGATGGCTTCCAAAGTCATTAACCTGTGCTGGATTTTCCAGGTAATGCCCTGGACAAAGCTCAAATACAGTAACTCCTCACTTAGTCATCCCGGTTAACGTTGTTACGTTGCTGATCAGTTAGGGAACATGCTCATTTAAAGTTGTGCAATGCTCCACTATTACGTTGTTTGGCTGCCTGCTTTCTCCACAGCTGGCAGCCTCCCTGCCCTCCCTCCTCCCCACAGCTCCTCCCGCCCACCAGCAGACCCCGCAGATCAGCGCCTTCCCCTTCTTCCCCCAGCCTCCTGCCCACGGCAATCAGCTGGCTTGCGGCATTCAGGAGGGAGCGGGGAGGAGCGAGGACACGGCGTGCAGGCTCCCCCTCCCTCCCCTGCCTCCTGAACACCGCATACCAGCTGATTGCCCCAGGCAGGGGGGGGCCTGCGCGCCAAGTCCTCGCTCCTCCCTCCTGCCTCCTAAACGCTGCAAGCCAGCTGATTGCTCCAGGCAGGAGGGAGGGGGGAGGAGCGAGGACTGGGTGCGCCTCACCCCTCCCTCTCCTGCCTCCTGCCCGCAGCAATCAGCTGGCCTGCGGCGTTCAGAAGGGAGGGGGGAGGAGCGAGGACGCAGTGTGCGAAGTAAAAGGGGAAGGGGGGGAGAAGAGGTGGGTCAAGGGTGAGGGCTTGGGGGAAGGGGTAGGGTGGATGGGCCAAGGGTTGAGCCCCCTGCCCCCGGCAAAGTCAGTGCCTGTGCTTGCAAGAACAGCAAGAGGAGCAGCCGGACAATCCATCCTCTTCCACTCTCTGGCTCCACCACCTCAAGCGTCATACTCAGCAGTGATAATTGTAGTATTAAATTGTTTCTTTAAAATTGTTTAAAACTTATACCTGTATTAAATTGCTTGTTTAAAATGTATATAATGCTTTTGTCTGGCAAAAAAATTTTTCCCTGGAACCTAACCCCCCCGTTTACATTCATTCTTATGGGGAAATTGGATTCACTTAACATTGTTTCACTTAAAGTTGCATTTTTCAGGACCATAACTACAACATTAAGTGAGGAGTTACTGTAGTCCTAGAACAGCCACGTACTTAAATAATGTAAAGTTTCTAGCCTTGTAAAATAAAAGGCCAGATTGATTACTTCCGAACCTTTGGTTTTATTTAAACTTGTTAGGACATTTCATCAGGGTCACCAAAAATTGGAAGAGAATCTCTCAAGTTCTAATGAATAGTGCAGCTTCCTCTCATAGGTTTTTCATATCTCTGATTGAATCATCTGGATCTCCCCCACTCAATGCCCAGAATCCTTCAGACATCAAATGAGTCCAGAGTCCAGATGTGCAGCCAGCCCCCTAAAGGGTCCAGAAACTGTACATATGCACAGTTAGTCTGTCTCACAGTCCCAGAAACCCCTGTTGCATCCACAGTGATTCTCTTGACATTCTCCTCTCTAGACAGAATGGAAACTTGTGCAGAAGGATGCTCAGCATGGAGGTATGGGGAAGACATAGAGAGGAATGGGGCTTACGGGTGAAGGTATTATAGTTGAGCCAGAATTGTAGTGGGTTTAAGAAAAGAAACAGTAAAAGTAATTTGGGTTTGAAAGAGAGGGATGGGTCAATAGCTAGTAATGGGTAGGAGGAGAGGCATGCAGGGCATAGTTTATATAGACAAGGAACTAATAAGACACCTACCACGCATCACCATGGTCATTTTACGTGCATATTGTAGTCCTTTCTCCAACCTTCTGTAAGTTCTTCAGGACAGAGGCCGTGGCTTCCTATATTTCTATACAGTACATAGCACATTTCTGGTTGCTCCTGTAAAACAGATAGTTAATAAGACTTGGTCTACACTTAAAAGCTAGCTCAATATAGCTACAGCTGTCAGCGGGGAGGGGAGGAAATTCACATACACCCAGTGCTGTAGCTTTGCCGATCTAACCCCTGGTATAGACATAGCTAGGTTGACAGAAGAATGCGTCCGTCGACCTACCTATCATTTCTCAGGGAGGTGGAGTACCTCCAGCAATGGAAACACCTCTTTTGTCACAATAAGAAGTGTCCACAGCAGCATAGCTACAGCACCATAGTTGTACTGCTGTGGTGCCGTACTGTAGATGTAACTTAAATCTGCAGAATCTCACTTTTTGGTTATAATCTTTTTCAGTCAAAGAGGAAATCCAATTGGAGCCTGTTCATGTTGCTCCTTAACTGATGGTGAAGTGAGACTGGGGGTCAATTTCAGCCCTAAAATAAGTGAACACAATTCATATGTACTCTGTAGAACTTGCTTACACCTGGGCAAAATTTGCCCCACCGTCACCACCAGCTGCTGCGTCTGGTACCTATGCAGCGTTTTGGACCAGGGAACAATAAATTAGGAACAGTAATCAAAACCTATTTTTTTGTTAGGCAGTGCAGTGAGCTGCCTCTAGGTAACCAGTTGGCCCAATGGAAATACACTTTGATCAGCTTGATTTGAATCATCCTTCCTTCCCAATAAAGCCTACATTCACCTCTTGCCTAACCAGTTCTCTAAAGCGTGGCAGTTGCCACAGCTTGAAATATAATCTCTGTATATTTGTAATAGCATTAAATCAAATATGTAGCTGCTGTTTTGTTGAAATAATAAAAGAACATCAGTGGTTTATCCTTCCATTAGACTTCAGTGGCTGCAAAAGCAATAAAGATTGTACAAGCCAACTGTCTGCTTTTCTCTGCTCATGTTGATTCCTCATGCATAAGCCATCAGTGTTAAGGTCTGTTTGTGTGACATGGACTTTATAGTGCCATATACAAACTAAAGAAGCTTACCCCTGGGTCTGATTGAGAGGCTTGATTAGTATTAGGTTTATAATTCAGAAATAACATGAGTGTGTTTTCACATTGATTGTTTCCTTTGGACCTTTGCCGTGCACTGTAAAATGTGCATGGAATGCAGCTGTTTCAAGAATCAGCAGTTTCTAATCTGTTCATTCTCTGCAATCTTGATGGGTCTGGGGTTGACTCCCATCAGTAAAGTCACAGCACAAGGCCTGCAGTACTTGACTACGTGACAAAGGGTGAGATTTTTAAAATCACTCATTGTTGGCCTAACTCTTCTTATTGAGATCAATGGAAATTTACTATGGGAGCGGAGTTAGGCCAATGCTGAGCATGTTTGAACATGCCAGAATGTTGCTTGCAAATATGCAAACAAACTTCAGCTAGACTCGGACTACAACATTTGCATCTGATCTTTCCTAAAGTTTGGAGGTGTTCTGAATCCATGTGGGCCCACCTCTGAAGCATACAAGATTTCATTGTGGTTAAATCAGTTTCTCTCCATTGCTGTTCCTGAAGAGACATTTAAGTGAATGTTTCTGGGGTTTGTTTGTACAGTTTAAAGCTTTTGTGCGGATTGATTGTGATTCAGGATAGGGACAGCTGTCATTCAGTCGTCTCTATGCTGCCCCACCAATGTGTGTCAAATCTGACCTGAAGGCAATCCCTCTGGCGGTGAAAGGGAATGTAGTCTCCATGGCCTAATTCCATCCTTGGTCTCTCCTGAGGCTGCCAACAGGTGCAGATTGTTCTGGTGTGTTTTTTAATTTGGACATAATAGGCACTGCACTGAGATCACTAAAGTTCTCTCTGCGGCCACCAAACAGCCGTCAGATGGTAATGTTTAGTCACTGTGTGTCTGGACTAGATTGAACCTGGCAGTTTAGAGATGAAAAGGCTCTTCTGTTACTAATTGCCCGAGCCAGGCAATCCCTCCAGTTTCCATTTGCACTTGTGGGCTAAATTACGTCAGGTCCCTGCACAGGGGAAGACACAGGGCCAAACACAAATATAACCCCTGCATTCAGGAGAGTGCAGGGACCATTCCCTCCCGATTCCACTAGGAACACCTGGCATGCTGGAGAGGGCCAGGGAAGGGGTTGCATAATTACACACACACACACACATACACACCAGCCAGTGGAGTAGGCTGACCACTTGCAGAGAAGTGAACGACATCCTGTGAAGGTGCCCAAATCCTGTGGTTCTGGAGCCTTCTAAGTAGCTACACAGAGAGTAGTAGCGAGCATGCTGTCTGCCTAATCAGGAAGTATAGGAGGCATTCTGGGAAGAGTGCCTTCCAGTGTTTCCACTGGCATCCCCAACTCAGAGCTGTGTCCTATAGGCCCAGCTGAGCTCCAAATCAAGGTCCAAATCTGGAACCCTTACTCACACACATCATCAATGGGAATTGCAAAAATCAGACCCCTAGAGAGCAGCGGAACATTTTTTAGATTCACTCTTTAAAATGTGTGAGTCTTTTCTAATACTAGTGATTCTGCAGTTTTAGTTCCTCTTGCATGATCAATGTAGCTCAGTTCCAACTTGGCCAAAGCACCCACCTCTGGCATCAGTTAAATATTTACATTCCCCCATTTTTATATAAATTGTGCTTTCTTAGCATATGCTTACAGTATATCCTTGTATTTCAAACCTCTTTATAAATTTGGCTGTTTGTACATGAATCAATGTCAACCAATGTAAAATCCTAGGTGAGAGGTTGAGGCCATCAAATGTGCAACATATACTGCTTTGTCATAAGCAGGCAATAAGTCCTGCTGAAATGTACGCCTTGTACCAAAAGGATATGGTATAAAATAGAGTGTGTTTACACTAGGGAGACGTCTGTGTATTTAAGCTGTAATTGTTTCAGGACCATTCATTAATTCATGAGCTGACATGGGTACATTTTTTTTCCTCCGCTACAAAAATAATCATTATGCTGAAAAAAAAATGAATTTGAACATTGAAAATATTTATTGTAATTTTCTTCACAAATTAGCAGTGAGTCTAATTGTAGATCAGCTGTAGCCCTGTCCACCTCAATCATCTGTGGTCCCTCAAGCACTGAAACTCAGTGAGCTACAGTATTCTACATTTGGGGTGAGGGGAATGATTTCTTGTTTATCTTCCCTATAATTGGCTAGGATTTATTTCTTTTAAATTTTTTTGTGGGCAAATTTAGTGCCGTGGTGCTGACATGAGCCGGGGACAGTGCAAGTAGGCGCAAAGCACACCTCTGTCAATGCACTTCAGCTATGGCCTGCAGGCATACTTTCTTTTCCAGTCCTGGACCTCTCCTCTGCAAACACTGCTAATTGTATCAAAGCGTGCACTGGTTTTATCAGGTGGGCAAATGGGGACTTTTCAGATGTTATGGCAGCAGAGTGACAAATGGCTGCAGCAGGAACCAAAAAGGACACACATCTGGGTGGTGGTAGGTGAGGGGAACAAATCCTTTATTTAAAATAATAAGCAAAACACTCATTGGTCCATATTGGGTATGGGCTGATGTCAGTTTCAGACTAGATGTGAATTATATGGGAGTAATTTCACCTCTCTGAAACTGACTCCAGCCCATATCCAATATGGACTGATGGATGTTTTGCTTATTTTAAATAAAGGGTTTGTCCCAAAGGTGTACCTCACAGGAGCTGGTGGCAGGGCAGTGTCAGTGATGGGTCCATGTTTCAGAAATTCATGCCTGCCAGAAATGTATTGAAGTGTGATTGTAGACACACGTGCACACAGTTCATGTCTACAAAGACTCATTGGTGAGCTCTGAAATCATAGGCACTCGGACAATTGGCACATTTCTTTTCTCTTTTCCCTGTCTTTAAAGCTGTGGGCTGCCGGAGAATGGGGCATTTTGCTCTGAAGTGGAAATGTTAATGACCCCAAATGTAAGCAGTGCGCCCAAGTTCCACAGTGATTGTGACTCGTAAATCCATATAACATAAATCCATAATGATAACCTGTAATTAATAACCCTGATGAAAAGCATGTATTAGCTCAGTATTTAGGATCACAGGAGTAGAGTACTTACAGATAGAATAGACCTGTTAAATGATTGGTAGGTACGTCCTCCTCCCAGGGAGTGATCTAGCGCCCCTGACAGAACATATGTTCAGTATTAAACTGATACTACATTTGACCTTAACCAAAGGCCACGTCTCTAAAAATATCTAAAGTAAATGATGATATGTACATGCCATAAACAAATCTGCTGAAATACATCAAGGTACTTTTACAGTTATGAGTATTGTGTGTATGAGTATTGTGCAGCAGTTACAATTGGTTTTCTCCGATTGCTAAATAACTGACTGACTCTAGTAGCTTTTATGGAATCAGGTTTAAAAAAAAAAACAGATTTTTTTTAGCTGCAAAGCCTCATCCAGCAGGTAAAACTTCCAGGACAGGTGTTCCTGGGGTCATATTAAGTGCAGTGGGCCAAATTCTGCCTTTACAGTCCATCTTGGGGCCAAATTCTTCTCCAGTGTAACTCCATGGAAGTCATAAAGAATGAGAAAGCAGACCTGTAAGCAATTAGGCTGGGGTGTTAAGTGCGTTCAGCACGTTGGTTTCCTGTGCATAGTCCCCAGGACAGACAATTTTGTGATGCATCATCATAAACAAACACTACAATTCATCCGTCACCCAAAACAGTAGCTTTAGGCATTAGTGATGGTTGATTGTAAAGGTTCATAGGTAGAAAGGTTGCTTATTGTATACATAATCATGACAGGTCCAGTGGCACTGATAAGATGCTCTGATAGATTTAATCTGATGTGGTGTAAATGGAAGTTTGTAACAATTAGCTGTACTGCACTAAATTAGAACATCTTGTTGTGCTCCTGGTTTTAAGTGTGTTCTCTTGATTATATTTATATTATAAATCCACAGAGCTGGAAACATACGTATCTATTGAAAGGTTTCCCTATGTAAAGTTAGTTATTGATATACCCCACACCTACACAGCAGATAAGTAGTAGATAGATATGTTAAACATTTTAAATCTTAGCATTTTGAGCAAAATTAACCATTTGAAAGCTTCCAGACACCACTGTCACATCATCTCTTTTCCTGTCTGGCCAAAATTATACGAATGGCTTGAGTAGTTCTTGAATCCTATTAACTTAAACTCTTCTTTTTTAAAGACATTTGCTGGATGGAGGTGTCGATCCTAAGGCAGTGATACTCTTTGAGGACAATAGTTGCCAGCTATTCAGTAGGGCTAGTAAAGCATATCTGTCAAGACTTGCTTGTGCAGGACTTTGGCTAAACAAGCATTTGCGCTTAGTTCAACAACAGCATAGGAACCAGATGGAAAAGTTAGGGCTACCATATGTCCGGATTTCCCCGGACATGTCCGGCTTTTCGGTCTATAAATAGCCATCCGGGGGGGCATTTTAAAAAATCTAAAAATGTCCGGGATTTCCCCCCGGTCGGCTATTTATAGACAGAAAAGCGGCGGCCAAGCGCCGCTGGGCACCCAAAGCCCCTTCCCGGCTCCCCCCATCCCCTGTAGCCTTAACATGCTGTCCGGCCCCGCAGCTGTCTTCCCCCTCCTCCCCTCCCCTCCGCCCACCTGCTCCTCCCCCTCCCCTGCTTCCCGTGAATCAGATCTTCGCGGGAAGTCTGAAAAGAAGCAGGGGCAAGCGGGAGGCAGCAGCAGGTAAGCTGGGGCGGGGGGGGGGCGCGAGGAGGAGAGCTCCAGGGAAGCGCGGCCCGGGCCGAGCGGCGCCTGGTGGCCCCAGTGGCTCCGGCCGAGCGCGCCAGCCCGGCACCGGCCGAGCACCCCCGGCCCGGCCTGGCTCGGGCCCCAGCAGTGCCAGCCCGGGCCGGGCCTGGCCCGGCTCGGACCCCAGCAGCGCCGGCCCTGGTTCCGGCCGAGCGCGCCAGCCCAGCCCCAGCCGAGCACCTCCGGCCCGGCCCCAAGCCATGCAACCCCGGCCGGAGCTCCGGCCGCAGTGCAGCCCAATTCCTTTAAAGCCGGCCCTGATCAGGGGACTGGGAGGGGGGGTTGGATGGGTCGGGAGTTTGGGGGGGGGCTGTCAGGGGGGCAGGGGTGTGGAGAGGGGTTGAGACAGTCAGGGACAGGGAGCAAGGGGGGTTAGATGGGTCTGGGGTTCTGGGGGGGCTGTCAGGGGGGCAGAGGTGTGGAGAGGGTCGAGGCAGGCAGGTAGCAGAGGGGGTTGGATGGGTCAGGAGTTTTGGGGGTCCTGTCAGGGGCCGTGGAGCAGTTGGATAGGGCATGGGAGTCACTGGGGGTCTGTCTGGGGGCGGGGGTGTGAATATGGGGTGGGGGTGTGGATAAGGGTCGGGGCAGTCAGGGGACAGGTAGGGTCGTAGGAGGTTCTCAGGAGGGGGCAGTCAGGGGACAAGAAGCAGGGCGGCTTAGATAGGGGGTGGGGTCCCAGGAGGGGGCAGTCAGGGGACAAGGAGCAAGGGGGGGTTGGAGGTTCTGAGGGGGGCAATCAGGGGGTGGGAAGTGGTAGGGAGTGGATGGGGGCGGGGCAGGGGCGGGGCTAGAGCGGGGCTCCTCCCCCCCCCGTGTCCTCTTTTTTGCTTGTGGAAATATGGTAACCCTAGGAAAAGGGGACCTACTGTAACTTTGACATTTTGCGGAGAAATGCTGTGGTTCGAAATAGCTCTTCAGCTCAGGTCTGTTCACATCCAGTAGAGGATTATATGGGATTTGTATGCTTTTCTCTTTCAGAATGTTTAAAGGGACATGATCAACGTTAGCAGGCCTAATCTCACCCCTTCCTGTGCCCAAGTATGTACATGGAAAGTAGAGCCTTTTGCCGTGAAACAACTTACTTTTTAAAGATTAACTTTGCTATAGATGAGTTTTGCTGCATTTTTGCATACCAGAGTGCACAATAGAAGAGGGGGGGGGAGAGCATGTGCTAGAGGGGCACAGTGATGCCCTCCCCCCCCATTGGCCAGCTAGCCAGGAGGAGGAGAACTGATTGGTCCCTTGCTCTCCCCTTTCATTAATTTAAACCATAGCCAAGGCCATGAAGACTGGGTGTCTTCCTTAGTTATCTCTCTGCCATCTCCTTTTCTGTCTTTCTGCATTCTCTTCACACCCTCTTATAGATGCAGAAACTAAGGCACAGCACGGAAAGGACTAATTAATTTGGTCACAGAGGCAGAGCCAGGGGTAGAACCTGGAGTCATTTGTGGTGTTGTCCTCTTTCTAATGGACCAGTCCGTCCACACCCACTCAGTGGGCCTACTCATGATATTGAGCACTACAGTGTGAGTAATTGTTGCTCATGACAAGAGAAAGGGAGGAGAGTGAGTGAGTGTGTGTGTGGGGGGGGGTAACCCTGTGGTTTGAGTTCAGAAGCAGATTTATTTAATTTACAAAGTTTAATTGATCACAAAGGCTCTTACAGGGTTGACTTGTGTGAAATTCAGTCTACACACATGCAATATATTAATCAAATCAGACATTAGCCAACTTCTCTACAGGGAGTATATTTGAACACACCTTACTTGGCTTCCTATCAAGTGTGTATCTGACTGTAGTGATATCTCATTAACCAAAACCAACATTTTAATGAAAGTAAAGGTTTTAGCAGATATTTATCTTGATATGTAAAGGTAGATTTCTTCACTAATTTGAAATGATTGCATTTATAGATAAAATCTTAATGGTTTAGTGGTTCTTTCGAGTGATCATAATCCATAGGTTGGCTTTTTTATAAAAAAATCAGCTGCTGATATAGTTAAGATTTAAAGCAGGATATAAGAAAAAATAATTTTAAATACTGAGATCCGATAATGGAGGATTAATTTTTAAACTCTCCTTTCCATGTACAAATGCTGAATAATTTTTTTTAAATGGCAAGAGTGAGTGCACTAAGGCAGTTCAATACCCCAGACATATACAGGGCCGGCTCCAGGCACCAGCTTACCAAGCAGGTGCTTGGGGCGGCCACTTCGGAGAGGGGCGGCACATCCAGCTGTTCGGCGGCAATTCGGCGGACGGTCCCTCACTCCTGCTCGGAGCGAAGAACCTCCTGCCAAATTGCCGCCGCAGATCGCGATCGCGGCTTTTTTTTGTTTGTTTGTTTGTTTGGCTGCTTGGGGCGGCCAAAACCCTGGAGCCGGCCCTGGACATATACCAGTATGTATTTTTCTCACACACAGCATAACATCTTTGATTCAAAATCCAATTGAGAATCCTATGTACGTGATGGGACTATTCAATTCTAGAACATCTTTAACATAATCCAATCTATACCTCAGGAACCTCAAATTCAGACAAATACAGGTCAGAGGAGCCTATGCTCTATTAATGATGGTGGTAATATAATCATAAAAATATGTCTAACCTGGTGTACTGTAAAATCCCAAACCTGTAAAGACTTAAAATCCTGCATAACTTTGTCAATAGAAATAGTCAATGTGTAAAGCTGAACATGTGCTTAAGTGTTTGCAAGACTGAGGCTAAATCCATACACCCTCATCTGCATGCATACCCTTCTGGGCCTAGATCACGTGAAGGCTGCAAGAGTGGTTGTATGCATCTTAGAGGTTCATTTGAATTCAGTGGGAATACTCACCTGCATACGTTATTGTGAGAGCTCGCAAATTTCTGGAGCCAGCTATGTCTATGAAAAATATTAAAATAACTGAGTGGTTACTGATTTTATTGTCCCCAAACTCCCTTATGTTCTGTTCTCCATTTCAGACACTCCTGAAAAGTTTTCAGTACCTGGGAATCCAGATAATTTCTCAGATCTCGGGTATGTTAAGGCCCAGTTATTCCCTGATCACTTACAGATAAAGAGATTTAGAGAAATGGTTTTTCCTACTGATTCTGTGGATTAAACTGAACTAGATGGAAGTAGTTCCCAGACAACTTTATTTATTTCACCCCATCCCAGGAAATACTTCTACAAAGGAATCTTCTGGCTTCCATCAAGAGTTTTCTAAATATATTTGGAGAGGAGAGAAAGCCAGGATCCAGATTAACAAACTTTGGTTAAGGAAGAAGAGTGGAGAAGGCTACTCATTCCTAATCTAATATTTTTAATGCTTCTGCATCTGAAGGCATATGGATAGGTGGACCAGGTGGAACAGAAAGTAATTGTGATAGGAAGAGCAGGTTTGTCCTTAGGTAGCTTTGATCAGTATCCCATTCATGACTCAGGCTATGTCTACACTAGCACTTTCGTCGGTACAACTTATGTTGCTCAGGAGTGTGAAAAAACACCCCCATGAGCAAGATAAATTACACTGACAGAAGCACCGATGTGGACAGTGCTATGTTGGCAGAAGAGATGTAGCTATCACCGCTCATAGGAGGTGGTTTAATTATGTCAACGGGAGAGCTCTCTCCCATCAGTATAGAGCGGATACACGAGCGATCTTACAGCAGCACAGCTGCATCACTAGTGTAAATATGGCCTCAGTTACCTCCTTCCGTTAGAAACCGGCTGGCAGCACATCTTTGAAATTTGGCCTACAGCTTAAAACATCCTGTGTTTTGCAACGTGGGGGTAGATATCTCTCCTCCCACCTTGATTTACAGCAACCCTGGCTTCCCCAGTCAGACCTTAGAGTGGTATATTCCACCATGTCTTATGGAATATTTTCTTAGCTACATTGTTTTTTTATGTATGTACTAAATGGTTGTGTATTCCCACCACATGTAGCTGCTCTGCATGTTCCTTTCCTTCAGATAAAATATTTACTTTAAACAGTAGTAATATTTTGCTCATAAATAGCATAGCAATTTTATTCCTGGGCTATTGAAGCATTTTACCCTGACCCAGGAAGCAAAAGACCCAAGAGGCAGAAATGTCTTTTAAAATTTGGCTTACAGTGAAGCCTATGCTGAGCAACCATCCAAGAGACGAGCTATGAGAGCCTAGCACTGCTGACTTTACACCAGGGGCGGCTCTAGGTTTTTTGCCGCCCCAAGCAAAAACAATTTTGCCGCCCCTCCCCACCCCACCCCTGGGCTCTCACCCCCACCCCACCTGCACCCCCTGCCGCCCCAGCCCTGGGCTCTCCCCCTCACTCGCCCCAGCGCTGGGCTCACCCCACCAGTGCTGACTCCGCCCGCTTCCCCCTCGCCTCCAGCCGGTCTGGCACTGTCAGGGTCGGGGTAAGCAGCGGGGCTCCCAGGCCGCGCCTCAGCCCAGGGTCCCTCCAGCCAGGGCTCCCGCCTCCAGGACCGGCTGGGACCTGGGAGGGCAGAGCCGGGGGACCGCCCCGGCAGGGGGCTGAGGAGCTGGGGCAGGGTAGCCCCAAAGGGAGCGGAGCCCCGGAGAGCGGGATGCGGGCCCTGCACAGCAGCACTCCTCCCTCTATGGCCCCGCTGCTGCTTCTGGCCGCTCTGCCGCAGTCCCTGGCCAGCTCGGGCCGCTTCACCCAGCCCCGGCTGCGGCGCTGGGGGGGCGGCCGCCCTGCGGCATCTGCAGGCGACTCCGTGTGCCTCGAGGGGCGGCCCCCAGCCCAAGTGTCCCCTGCTAGGAGCCTGCCCGGCCCAGCCTCAAGGTGCGGGCACTGCTCCCCCGCGGCGCGAACCGCAGCGGCCCCAGGGCGATGCGCTGCTGCTGCCAGGGTCGGCTCTAGGCTTTTGCCGCCCGAAGCAACAAAAAAAAAGACGGCCAGAATGCCACCCTTGAAAATGTGCCGCCCCAAGCATGTGCTTGGTTTGCTGGTGCCTAGAGTCAGCCCTGCTTTACAGTACTCACTCATCACCATAGATAGACAGGCCAAGTGACACACACCTTGCAGACTTGTATATGAAAGATTGGTCGCTGGATTCTCCCTCACCCGGTACCCTAGGGGAACATGCACTAACCTGTAAGCCAGCTGCCCATGAGTTCTTGTCCTAGATTTTTTTTTTTACTCCTACTTTGGGTGAGGCAAGTATTGTTCACCCATGTTACAGATTAGAAATTGAGTGGTCACAATAGATCATCCTGGAAATAGAACTCCACCTTGTAATATAATAGACACAAGTCACATCCATTCAATCATACTGCATTTTAAAAGGAATAGGCCAAATTATGTGCTAGTGTAGTCCATGCTAACACAGAGTAGCTTTTTCCCCCCTATAGAGGCTGGGCCACATATAGAGGTTTGAGTTCACTGCTGTCTCTGTGATGGTGAGTCTGGTTCCTTAGCTCAAGTGGTAAAAGCCCATGCTTTAAGACTGTGTTTCCAGGTGCAGTCCCTGCAGACAACCTAAACTGGGTATTGTTACACTTGGCTGTTCTGTCTCTGACCCCTGGACTGCTCTGTTCCCAGATGCAGAAACAGAATGCTGATTCATAGATTCCAGTGTCCAAAGAGACCATAGTGATCATCAGTTAGGAAAAAGTTCCTAACTGTCAGGGTGGTTAAACACTGGA